>NC_133137.1:87818033-88120038 GCF_048418815.1 Hemitrygon akajei
TGATTAAGCAGGATTGCTAGGAGAGGTTCAGGTCTGGGTTTGGGAATGGCCATTGGATGATCATTGCCTTGGGCTGAAAGGAGACTTTGGGAAGGGTCAGGGCCTGGAGCTGAGTGGGATTGTTGGGAGAGCTTGGGATGGGAGTCTGGAGGGATGATTAGGGGATTGAGATCGGGTAAGAGTTATCAGGTAAGTGGTCAGGGAGGAGTTAACATTGCTTGCTCGGAAGTGAACCGGGCAAATGGTCAGACATAGAGAAGGTGTGCTGTTGTCTCAGGGGTCTAGGGCGGCACAGTAGCATAACGGTTAGCGCCAGCTGGCAAGATCGGGGTTCGAGTCCCACCACTGCCTATAAGGAGTTGTGCATTCTCTCCGTGACCGTGCGAGTTTCTCTTGGATGCTTTAGGTTTCTTCACGTTCATACAATTGGGGTTAATGAGTTGAAGGGATGTTGCGTTAGCGCGGGAAGGATGGTGGCACTTGCAGGCTGCCCAGCACCATCCTCGCTGATTTAATTTGATGTGAATAACATATTTCACAGTATGTTTTGATCTACATGAGACAAATACAGCTAATGTTAAAATCTAACGTTAAATTTTTCTGAAGGTCTCCCAGGGACGGTCAACAATGACTGCTCCTGGGACCAGCGGTCTAAATTCCCTTATGTTACAGCTGCATTGTGAATAATGGAAGTCATGTTAATTATATAAGGGAGACTCCTGCCAGAAATGTCAGGTCTAATTTATAGTGTTTGGGGAAGGAAGCTGGAGATGGTCATAGTCACAGTTCTACCCGGCTTGTCAGTTTCCAGTCAAAACGCTAGGAAAGGCAGTGTCACATCGTTGGATTGGGGGTTTCTCACTAAAATGCCAACTCGGCAGAACGTTGGGATTTGGGAAGAGATAATTCCATTGTCCACTGATAGAGAAAAATGAGATAGCAGTTGGTGAGCCAATCATGTCTGCTCGAGTTATTCTTCCAAAGCAGTCGTGAACAGATGTTTGAAAAGGATTGCTTTGGCTGCCCTTTCATCTGGTATTGACTGAGGGATCGCACTGGGCAGATGGTAAATCTTCTGTGAGTTCAGCAAAGCTTGCTTTAATAAAGAAATCCCGGTTACCACTCTACTGGAGGCTGCATCAGCAAACCAGTGGGACACCATGAAAGTTCAAGCCTCCAAGAGCTTGGAAATTCCGTCGTTTAGTTGGTGATGCTTTTTTGGAGCTTTCAAAATCCAAGCATTGGTCCTCATTCTTCAAGTGGCCACTTATTTTCTGGTGCCTCAATTAGTTAAAGTAGGTAACTGTAGAGGGCACTAGAGAATTGGCTTCCCAATGGAATGGAGGAAACAGAGAAGCAGAGATATCTCTGAGGGTTAGAAGGCTGAGGGAGGTTACAGGGGATGCAGGTTGCAGAAAGTGAAAGCAAAGACTTTTAAAATGAGATGCTGTTTCTTTGGGAACACGGTGCTGGTAGATTAACCGCCTTGTATGGAGGCTCCATGGCACAGGATCCCAAGAGGCTGCAAACGGTTGTAGAGTCAGCCAGCTCCATCAAGTGCACAACCCTCCCCACCATCGAGAATACCTTCAAAAGACGGTGCCCCAAGGAGGCGGCATTTATCATTAGGACACTCACCATGCAAGACGTGCCCTCTTCTGATTACTACCATCAGGGTGGAGGTTCAGAAGCTTGAAGACCCACAATCAGCTCCTTCCCCTCTGCCGTCAGATTTATGAATGGTCCACAGACCTCTGAACACGACCATGCTGTTTCTCTTTTCACTACGAGGGGTGATTGATAACTTCGTGGCCCAAGGTAGAAGATGAGTTATTAACTTCAAACTTTCTGCATAATCACTCAAAGAGTTGAACTGCATGTGCATGTAATGAGAGCTGTATAACTCATCTCCTTCTACCTTAGGCCACAAACTTATCAATCACCCATCTGTGGACACTTTCTGAAGGTCCAAGATCTGTATGCTCCATGACCACTGGACTAAGGAGGGGACTAGGTTGAAAAATAAATGTGCTAGGTTTTCTAAAATTGACTCCTTCTACCTTAGACCACAAACTTATCAATCACCCCTCGTACTTATTAATTTAGTTTTTGTAGCTTGTAGAAGCTTTTAATGTCTTATGTTGCCACAAAACAAATTTCACAGCATATGTCAGTGATAATAAACCTGATTCTGATTCTCATCTGGCATGCATAAGGTAAACAGACATGTGTAGATGGATATTGACTTTGGGATTGGCTCTGGCTTTGCTTGATTGTCACTTGCACTGAGGTACAGAGAAAGCCTTTGTTTTGCCTTCTTTCTGTTACGGGTCATTTCATCACTTCAGTATTTCAAGGTAGTACAAGGGAAAGCAATAACAATGCAGAATAGGGAGTTGCAGTTACACAGAAAGTGCAGACAGACAATAAATTGCAAGGGCCATGTCCAAGTAGATTATGAAGTTAAAAGTTCATGTTTAACTTGAAGAGGTCTGTTTAAGAGTCTACAGCAGTGGGATAGATTGTGGCTTGAGTCTGGTGGTATGCGTTTTCAAACTTCTGCAGCTCCTGCTGAATGGAAGAAAGAGTGTGCGGGATGGAAAGGAACTTTGATAATGCTGGCTGCTTTCTCTTGGCAGCAGGAAGTATAGACGTGACGAACCTTTGTGTTTTTGTGTGCCACAGAGTGAGCATTTGCACTGAAGAATAATCCACAGAGGACAAAGTGGATGGAGAAGATAAGGATAATATGCCTGTGGTTTTGAACACTATAACAAAGCTTGAGATTTTAGATTAATTATAGTACGGCAGTGCTGCTGCAAAACAATAAATTTCACAACACCTAAGAAGAGAGGATAATCAGTCACTGTTTTGGGTCAATAACCCCTCATCGGAACTAGAAAAATGAGAAACGGATGTGTTTTAACTTAGGGGGATTTGGAGAGAACAGAGGGAATGGTTCAGATGGAGACGAAGGTTATGCAGCTAAAGCAATATTTTTGGAGTCATTTAGTTAACAGTTGAGAGGGAAAATAAATCAGCCATGCTTGAATGGCAGACCAAACCCAATGGGCTGAATGGCCTAATTCTGCTCCTATGCCTTATATTCATATGGTCACAATTGACATGGTAGAGTGACCAGAAAGTCTTTGCTAAAAGATACTCCATTCTTTCTTTGTATCTATGCTCCTTGTTCAAAAGTCAAAGACAGGTTTGTTGTCATATGCACAAGTACATCTATTGCCCAGGGATAATGAAAAACTTACTTGTAGTAGCCTCACAGGCACATAGCATCATATAAGCAGTGTTCACAAAAAAAACATACATTAAATTCTTCATAATTTTTGCAGGGAAAAAACACAATTAGAACAAAAATGAAGTCAATTGTAGTGCAAAGTGATCAAAATTGTTATAGTATTGATGAGGTGATTAGGGTTGTGCCAGCTGGTTCACGGACTGAGTGGTTGAAGGGAAGTAACTGTTCCTGAATCTGGTGTGGTGGGACTTCAGGTTTCAGTACCGCCTACTTGATAGTAGCTGCAAGAAGACAGCATAGCCCAGATGCTGGGCATTATTGATGACTGATGTTGTTTTCTTGAGGCAATGCCTCATGCAGATGTTACTGATGGTGGGGAGGGATGTGCCCGTAATGTGTTGAGCTGAGTCCAATACTCACTGCAGCTTCCTACATTCCTGTGCATTCAAATTTCTGTACCAGATCACGTGAAACAATTCGGGATATTTCATCATAATTCAACTGACTTCTTTTTCTCCTAAATTATAACTCAATAACAATGTAGCTGGAAAAAATGGGATATTTTATTACCTCCAGCACATGTTGGAACAGCTGCACAACAATCTTCGCCCACTCTACTTTCAAACTAATGAAAATCTCATCTCTCTGAGGTATCATTTGTCACTGTCTGGCCTGTGAGACTGCGTTGCAAAGCAGTGGACAAACTGCGGGCATCTCTTTAGCTTCCTTTATCTCTTAAACTATTTAAGAGTAAGACTTTTTTTTTAACCAAAGGGGAATTGGTACTTATTTATTGTCACATGTCCAAGATACAGCAAAAATCTCGTCTTGCTTGTTTATACAGATCAAAGCAATACACAGTGCATTGAGCGAGAGAAAAGTAAAACAAAAACAATACAGAATAAAGTGCTACCGAGAAAGTGCAATGCAAGTAAGATAAAATGAGAAATCATAAAGATTGTGAGGTCAAGAGTCCATCTTATCTACAAGTGAACCATTCAAGAGTCTGGTGACAGCAGAATAGAAGCCGCCTATGAGCCTGATAGCACATGCTTTCAGGCTTTTGTATCTTCCGTTGGATGGGAGAGGGGAGAAGGGTAAATATCTGGGGTGGGTGGGGTTTTTGATTACACTGGCTGCTTTACCGAGGCAGCGGGAAGAGCAGGCAGAGCCCATAGAAAGAAGGCTGGTTCCTGTCATACGCTGCGCTGTGCTGCGTCTGCGATTCTGAAGATTCTTGTGGTCGCATACAGAGCAGCTGTCATAGCAAGTCACTATGCATCCAGACAGGGTGCTTTCTATGGTGCATCGATAAAAATTGGTAAAGGGCGACAGGGACATGCCAAATTTCTTTAGCCTCCTGAGGAAGTAGAGGCATTGGTGAGCTTCCTTGGACGTGACATCAATGTGATTGGACCTGGTCAGGCCAATTATAATGTTCATACCTAGAAACTTGCTGCTCTCAACCCTCTCGACCTGAACACCATTGATGTAGACTGAAGCAAGTTCACCACCCCCATTTCTGAAGTCAATAGCAGTTCTTTTTTGTTGTTGTTGATGTTGAGGACAATGTTACTGACATGACACCGTGTCCCTGACCTCTCTACCTCCTCACCGCACTCTGACTCCTTGTTTTTGAGATGCTCCTTGCTACAGGGGTGCCCTCTGAAAATTTTTAAATGGAGTTTAGAGCAGAATCTGTCCACACAATAATTAGGAAGAGGGGTCTTCAAGGGAATGGGTGGAGAGAAATTGAGGGTGAAACATTTCGTTATATAGGAATAGATGTCACTGGTGATAGGGTTTTTTAGGCAGAAGACCACATTAATACATCAATAAAGCTAATCAGAAAAATATCAGGAAACTATTAGGTTAGCAACAAATAAAGAATGTCTCACTTAGGTTTAATATACAAATCTCTGATGCATTTGTAAATGAGATGTATAGTTTCACCAATATGAGTTTAGCAAATTTATCTAAATCCAGCTAACTGAGTGATATAGCTTTATTAAATTTAAGTTTATATTGGTTGTTTATTTGCTTTCCTGGAACACTAAATCTTTGTTGGACACATTGCTGATTGATCCAAGTTGTATTCTGATACTTCAGCCAACTGGCCTTGAGAATAGGAACTGGCTTGTGTTCTAACCATGTGTTGGAGGCAGAAGATCTTTTCACAGCAGAAATTGACATGGATAGCACATCATGTCTGTGTAACAAGAGCTAGGATGTTTAATTAGGCTGGATTCAGTGAGTGAAGAGGCCTGTAAGCTTCTATCAATGACTGGTCAATTAGTAGACTTGTCTACTATTGTCACATGTACTGAGGGTACAGTGAAAAACTTTGCTTTGCTTGTCAACCATACCGATCATTTAATTATATCAGCGTATCGAGATAGTACAAGGGAAAAGAATAACTGAATGCAGAATAATGTGTTACAGCTACAGAGAAAGTGTAGTGTTAGCAGACAATAAATGTAAGGCTATGACAAATAGATAGTGGGGTCAAGAATCCCTCTAAAAACACTAGGATACTGTTCAATATTTGTACAGCAGTGGGATTGGAACTGTCCTTGAGCCTGGTGGTATGTGCCTTCAGGCTTTTTATCTTCTGCCTGATGGGAGGGGTGGGTGGAAGGTAAGTTCTAGCTTTACCTGTCGAACGTACATCGACATGTAAGTGAAATGCATCATTTACATCAAATCAAATCAGTGGCTATTGTGCTGGGCAGTTCTTGAGTGTCTCAACGCTTCTGGAGCCAATATACATAGCATGCCCACAGCTCATTAAACCTCACTGTACATGCGTCTTTGGAATGTGGGAGGAAACCGGAGCCCCTAACGGAAACACACGTGGTCACGAGGGAAAATGTACAAGCAGCGGTGGAAACGAATCCCGATCTTACAGCCGCCACCTCGGAAACCAGATCACTGGGAAGAAACCCACACAGTCAGAGGGAAAGCATGCAAACTCCACAAAGACAGCACCGGAGGTCAGGATTGAACCTGGGCCGGTGGAGCAGTGAAGCACCAGTTTTCCCCACTGCGCCACTGTACAGAGAGTGTCCGGAGTGTGTGGGGCCCTTGAATATGTTGGCTGTTTTAATGAGGCATTGAGGAGTGTAAACTGACACAAGCTTGCTTGACAGTTCAATGAGATTATCTGCCCAGATGTGGTAACCAATGAGATACTGGGTTTGATTCCCAGTTGCAGATGGTGGGAGGGACACATTAGGACGGGACAAAATAAATCTTGGCTATGAAACCATTCCCCATGGCTGGAACACAAGCCACTTCCTACACTCAAGGCCAATTGGCTGAAGTACCAGAATGCAATTTAGATCATTCAGCAGAGTGTCCAACTAAGAATTCATGTTTCCAGGAGAGCAAATAAACAACCAATATGAACTTAAATTTATGAAAGTTAAATCATTTAGTTTGCTGGATCTTGATAAAATTGCCAATCTCATATTAGTGTAACTCTGTGTCCCACTTACTAGAGCATCCGAGATTAAACACAAGAGATTCTGCAGATGCTGGAAGTCCAGAGCAACGTGCACAAAATGCTGGAGGAAATCAGCAGGTCAGGCAGCATTTATGGAAGTGAATAAATAGTCAACAGTTCGGGCCAAGACCCTTCTTCAGGACTGGAGAGGAAGGGGGGAAGATGCCGGAATAAAAAGCTGGGGGGAGGGGAAGGAGGACTAGCTGGAAGGTGATAGGTGAAGGTAGGTGGGTGGAAAAGGTAGAGGGCAGGAGAAGAAGGAATCTGATAGGAGAGGAGAGTGGATCATAGGAGAAAGGAAAGGAGGAGGGGCACTAGGGAGTGATAGGCAGGTGAGAAGTAGGGGTAAGAGGCCAGAGTGAGGAATAGAAGAAGAGAGAAGGAGGAGAGGAAAAAATGACCAGGAAGAGAAATTAATGTGCATGTGTACATCGTACATTTGTGTACATCAGAGATTGCTATATTAAACCTGAGTAAGCTATTCCTTATTTCCAGCTAAACTACTACATTCCTGCCATTTTCTCTGGTAAACTTTATTGATGTATTGATGTGGTTTTGTTGCTGGACTTTCTGAGATCTCTGTGATTCCACTTCAGATTAACCCATTTCAGAATACCCAACCATTGCAGTCAGAATGTATGGGCCCTTATCCTGGGAATCATCAAGCACAAAGTACAAGTCTTTGTAGAAATACACCGAGAGGTTTTGGCGGATTGGGATGTCTTTTTTGCATGATGATTACTGTGATCTTCCTTCAGTATCATTGATTATTGCATATTGGGGTCCACAGTGTCATAGCAGTTAGTGCAACACTATTACAGTTTGGGGCATCAGAGTTTGGAATTCAGTTCTGACATCCCCTGTGAGAATATTGTACATCTTCCCATTAATGCGCGGGTTCCTCCAGATACTTTGGTTTCCCCCCACAATTCAAAGATCCAATTAATTGGTCATTGTAAATTGTCTTGTGATTAGGCTAGGATTAAATAAGTGGGTTGCTGGGTGGTGTACCTTATTAGACCACCTCAAAATAAAATAAATATTTGCATTACCTGCAAGAGACCGAAGACAAAGTAATCTAACTTTTGGTGACCTGTTCCCCGACAGGGACAGTGAGGTGGAAACCTTCACTGTAACTACAAAGTTGCCTGCAAGGACCAAGGGATTGTTCCTTCTGACCTACGAGGAACTCCTGGAGAGGCGGCTGGGAAAGTACACGCACGTTATCAGTGTCAGACCCAAGCAAATCGTTCCGAGGCTCTTGGTGGAGATCCATTTGATGGAGAATTCTGGGATCACTTTCCTGGAGGTCGCTCCTATAAGGACGAGCAAGCTGACCAATCACAGTGCTGCAGGTACTTCAGAACGTAGAGGTGGACACCTCTGCAATAAGTTATGATGAGCAAGTTTGCTATGTGAGGTAAATGCAATCGCATTTCATTATTGAGCTTGCAAGCCCCAGCAACTGTATATTTTCTAGTGGTGCCTTTGTCTCTGAGTCAGAGGTTCTGGGTTCAAATCCCCCTGCAGAGATTTGGTCACAAGACAAGGATGACTTTCCAATATAGTAGTTCAAAGTTCAAAGTAAATTTATTATTAAAGTATATTGTTACTATATAGTACTCTGAGATTAATTTTCTTGCAGGCATTTACAGTAGAACAAATAAGTACAATAGAATCAACGAAAAACTACAAGCAAACAAGGACAAGCAACCTGTGTGCAAGGGAAGACAATCTGTGCAAATACACCCCTCCCCCAAATAATAAATAAATAAATAGATTTGGGATAATGGATTGAAGAAGGAAATGAGGAGAAAGTGCTTCTTGCCAGAGAGTAGTGAATTCACAGAATCTCTGCTCAGGGGAGCAGTAGAAGCCACCTCATCAAGGAGTCCCATCATCCAAGCCATGCTCTTACTGCTACCATTGGGCAGGAGATACGTGAGCCTTAGGTCCCATACTATCAAGTTCAGGAATAGTTCTTATCAGACTTATGAACCAGCGTAGATAACATCACTCACCACAACTCTAAACTGATTCCACAACCAATAAACTTACTTCTAAGGATTCTGCAACTCATGTTCTCAGTATTATATATTTGCTATTATTTTGTCAGTTGCAGATTGGTTGTTTGTCAGTCTTTGCTTATGTATGGTGTTTTCATAAATTCCAGTGTTTTTCTTTATTTTCCTGCAAATGCCAGCAAGTAAACAAATTGCAAGGTAGTATATGGTGACATATATGTACTTTGATGAAAAAAATATTTTGAGTTACTTTGGGAAAACAAAGAACAGTCTTGGCCTGAAACATCGAGTGCTTCTTCCTCTCTATAGTTGCTACCTGACTTGCTGAGTTCCTCTAGCATTTTGTGCGTGCTTACAGAAATGCAAGTTGTTTTCTTAAAGCATGGTTTGTTAGTTAGAACGTCAAGTTACTAATTCAAGCTACTTCTGTCTCAATGATCTGATTCTGGTGCACATTAACAGGGCCCAGTGGGGCAAATTCTGCTGTAAAATCTCAATTAACGTGTCCTCACAAATGGGCATAACCGGATTTGATTTGAAGCCAGTCTACCAGATTCAGATTTATTTATCACATGCACATGGAAGCATACAGTGATATGTGCCATTTACTTTAACAACCAACACAGCCAAGGAAGTGCTGGGGCAGCCCCCAAGTGTTGCCTCACTTTATGGCGCCAACATAGTATACCCACCATTCTCAACAGAACATGACAAAACAGAACATACCAAACGACAAAGCAAGAACAGCAAAATAAGCCCGTTCTTCCCTCTCTCCCACTCACCCATGCACATTTAAATCCTAAAACATACTAATTCTGAGCTGTGACCTGGATGGAGGCTGCAGCTCGGTGCCATCTTGACCCAGGCAAATGGGTGGTCAAGATTCCATAATGGCTAAATCATATTTTTCCATCACAAACTCGGTTTTGTTCGGGTCTTCTGGTTAGAGGGAAATAATATGGGCTAATATTATGTACTTGAGCATTCCAGTTGAATAAAATACTGTGGTAAAATATTTAACCCATTCAAGAGTATTTAAGATTGACTTTTACTTGACAATGCATTATCAAAGCATGATCAACTGTAAATTCTTAACTCTTGAATTCCACTTACAAGCTAATATCATGTACTGTGCATTGGTATTGGTTTCTACTTGTCACTTGTACTAAGATACAGTGAAAAGCTTGTCTTGCATACTGTTCATACAGATCAAATCATTACAAAGTGCACTGAGGTAGAAAAAAGTTAAGCAATTTTTGATAAATAGAACACTTAAGGTTTTAAAAGTATTGAAGATTGGCATTTACAAGGCTATTAACTAACTTAAAATCTGGAAGCAATGCATTTTGTTTTTGTGTTACACACATAAAATGCCGGAGGAACTCAGCAGGTCAAGCAACCTCTATGCGAAGTCGATTGTGAAGTCGACATTTTGGGCCGAGACCCATCATCAGGATACCAGTTGATATTTCAGGCTGAGACCCTTCCGGGCTAATCTCTTCCATTATGCTGCCTGACCTGCTGAATTCCTCCAGCATTGTGTGTGTGTTGCTCTGAATTTCTATCATCCCTTGTATTTGTCCTTGTGTTAGTTAGTAAAACTCTAATTGTTGTGCAAGCAAGAAAGCAGCATCCATCATCAAGGATCCCCACCATCTAGGCCATTCTCTCTTCTCGCTGTTACCACTGAAGGAGGTACAGGTCCCATACCACAAGATTCATGACCAGTTATTACCTTTCATCCATCCAACTCCTGAACCAGCATAGACAACTTCACTGACCACAATATTGAATTGAACACAACCTATGAACTCACTTTCAAGGACTTTACAACTCATGTTCTATCTATCTGCCTATCTATCATCCATCATCCCTTTTCCCACTTTTCTCTTCCCTCTCTCATCCCCTTCATTCCCCATCCATCATTATTATGTTTTTATTTTTGTGTTTGCACAATTTGTCTTCTTTTGCATGCTGGAAGATAATATCTTCCTTGAACTTTGAAACATGCATTTCTATTCACCAAAGTGATGGTCAAGTCTTCCAAATTTCCTGTTACAGGTCCACCTCCACCATCGACCAAGATCAACCAAACCAGGACATCAGCCCATGTCAAGTTTGCTCCAACTGTTAAACAGCAACATGAAATTGCTGAGAATGGTGTTCTGGGTGACTTCATTCTGAGATACGATGTTAACAGAGAATTGGGAGTTGGCGAAGTTCAGGTTTGCTCAATATACCTTCCTACTATACTGTGTCCTAATTTCCTAATTATGAGAACATTTAAATATTCCATTTTTTAACACATTTCAGTATTATTTATTATTATTATTATTATTATTATTATTATTATTATCATCATCATCATCATCATCATCATCAGTGTGATTACACACAGTTTACACCAGGTATATTCATTTTAACTTGTTGTCACAGATATTTTTTGTATACTTTCATTATTTTTATAGTTCTATGTAGTTCAGGCTTGAGTTAGTAACTCAATGGGTTAGGCAGCATTGATGGGGTGTGTGGAAGTAGATAATCAACAATTAAGGTTGAGACCTTAAATATTGACCCAAACTGTTGACTGTCCATTTCCCTCCACAGATACTATCTGACCTGTTGAGTTCCTCCATCATCTTGTCTATTGCTTCAGATCCCAGCAAATGCAGTTTCTTGTGTCTCCTTGAAACAGTAACTGTTTCTATCTCTACAGATGTTGCCTAATGTGCTGTGGTTCCAACATTTTGTGCTTTTATTTCAGAGCTTCAGCTTTCCCCACTTTTGAAAAGTTGGCTTGTGAAAAGCTAAAAGTGCTTTTGAATCCAGGTCCCCATTATTTAATCCAATTCCAGTCAGTCAGCATCTTGGAGTTATTCTCAGCTGATCAAAATCTGACATGGTGAAATGGGGTTATGATACAATACCCGAGATCTGCATTGGTGGTGAGGAACAGACCACCTCTACTTGAAGATGACTCATCAATGGTTTCAAGTATCTTGTTGAGGATGTTCTTAAGCTCTGCATTATTGTCATCAATGGAAAGACTTAAGACTTTGGTAGATAATCACGAGATGAAGACTAATAACTTGTTTCACCAGTATTGATAGCCCATTATACCACTTATAACCATGCAGTGTTTTAAAACAGAAAATAGAACAATGCAACGCACTAAAGGCCCTTCTGTCCACAATGTTGTACTGACCTATATAAACATACTCCACGATCAATCTAATTCCTCCTTCCAACACAAACCATAACCCTCCATTTTAGTTAAGAATCTCTCAAATGTTCCAATAATATCAGCCTCTACCACCTCCCCTGGCAGTGCATTCCAGGTACCTATCACTGTCTCTGTAAAGAACCTTCCTCTGATACCTCCCCTAAACCTTCCTCCACTCACCTTAAAGTATGTCCTCTGGTATTGGCCATTGCTGCCCTGGGTAAAGGGTGTTGCCTGTCCACTCTATGTCTCTCATAATCTTAGAACCTCCATCGACTCACCTTTCATCTTCCATTGCTCAAAGACAAAAGCCATCGTTTGCTCAACCTTTCCTCATAAGATACTTGTAGGGCTTTTTTCCTTTGAGGTTGGGTGAAACTAGAATTGGAGGTCATAGTTTAAAGGGGGAAAGGTGAAATATTTAAAGGGAACCTCTTCACCCAGCGGGAGTTGCCAGTGTGGAACAAGCTGCTGATGGATATGGGTTCGAAGAGAAAATTTAAGAGAAATTTGGATGGGTGTATGGATGGGAGGGATATGGTTCAGATGCAGGTAGATGTGGCTAGGCAGATTAACAGTTCAGCATGGATTAGATGCATCAATGTGCCTATTTCTGTGCTGTAGTCCTCAATGACTCAATGACATGTCCTCTTATCCAGGCAGCATCCTTATAGATCTCCTCTGAACCATCTCTAAACCTTTGACATCCTTCCTATAATGTGACGAGTAGAACTGAATACAATTATACTAAGATTGTTGACGTTCCTTTACAGGTTCAGAATGGGTATTTTGTTCATTACTTTGCACCCAAGGATCTTCCCCCTGTGCCAAAGAATGTGGTGTTTATAATCGACACAAGTGGATCAATGGCTGGAAATAAAATAAAACAGGTAAACTCTTTCACTTTGATAATGGGACCAAGTTTATGGAATTCCATTAACAGGTGTTCTCAGATGGTTGTAATGTTAAATGTTATAGTCAAACCCTACATCATACCTTTGGTTAGATAGATAAAATTCATAAAATCTCTCAAACTAGTATCTGCATTGAACTTGGATTCTGAAATCCATTTACTTTGAAGCTATTAGGATGGAATTTCCAAACTAGAGATCACCATGACTTTCTTAGCATATAGGGGAGATCTCATTGAGACTTACTGGATACTGAAAGGCTTGATTAGAGTGGACATGGTGAGGATGTCTCCATCATTAGATGAGTATAGTTTCAAGGGGCACAGCCAAAGAATAAAAGGAAGTCCCTTTAAAACAGAGAAGAGGAGGAATTTCTTCAGAGGGTGAATCTGTGGAATTTGTTGCCACAGAGGCCAAGTCTTTCACTTATTTCTTTAGAGATACAGTACACTTATGGCCTCATGAGCCATGTGACCAGTTAACCTGTTAATCTGTACGTCTTTGAAATGTGGGATGAAACCAGAGCACCTGGAGAAAACCCACATAGTCACAGGGAGAACGTACAAACTTCTTACAGTCAGCAGCGGGAACTGAACCTTGATTGCTGTCTCTGTAATAGCGTTGCACTACTATGCCGTGCCAAGCCAGAGATTAATATGGACAAGAGGTTATTAATGATTGGTAGAGGGTTAAGAGTTAAGGGTGAGAAGGCAAAAGAATAGGTTTGAAAAAATGTAAGCCATGAAATAAAAGGAAGAGCAGACCCAATAGGCTGAATGGCTTGGTTCTCTCCTCTATTTAGGGTCTATGTTGTACATTTCACACATAGAAGAGAGGGTGAATTTCTGAGCTCTGAAAGCTGCCTCACCACAAGGTGAATGGTTATGAACCAGTGTTCAGAAATGTATAACTTGCTCACTCTGGGCAGATGGACTGGACAAGGGCCAATCATTATTGCTACTGAACACTGCACATCATACTTGTGCTGTGTTTTGCAGATCCAATGACCGATACTTGGTCCAATTTTCCAGAGTTCATAAATGCAACAACTCTTTGACATTTTCGATCTGGTTTTGGCACTGATACATAATGTCAAATATCCCGTAGTGTGCAATGCTTACTCCAGCTGCTTTCAGTTATTTTTCAGGCAAATTATTAGCATTTGTCCTTTTCTCTACTTGATCCAAATTAACTCAATCATCTGCTGTCTTTGGCAAGTTCCGGTTCCTCATTAGGAATTAAAAGTAATCAAAGCGAGACAGAGAATGGGCTGATTCATCTGTACTGTTTACATTCCATATAATGCTTTGGAATAGTTTACTGCATTAAAAATTAAAGGGAGCAAATAAGCAATTGCAGACAGACTACAATAGAATGAGAGGGAGTGTTGTTTTGTAACTTCAAGACATTAAACTAATTCGAAGGGAGTCCCGGAATGCCGGTCTAACTTCATGTTTACTGAAAGTGAGGCATGCACGTATTGTGGTAATATGAAAACATTTGCAATTCATGTATTTATACTTATAACTTGTAATTAATTATTTAAACAAACAAGAACACTTCATCAACCAATATATATGCAAGATAACTCAAAAATTTCTTAAATATTAAAACACAACAGGGAGGCTGGTGAATGGTGTGCAGAATTTAGTATGGATTCAAGCAGCAGGTAGAATTTGGTTACGTTTAAAAGAGCAACACATAACAGGTTAAAGAAAATTAAATATTAGGTTTATTTGTCACATGTAGATGGAATCATACAGAAAGTGAAATGCATCATTTGCTGTCAATGACTAACATTGTCTGAGGATGTGCTGGGGCAGCCCGCACGTATCACCAGGCTTTTGACACCAAGATAGCATGCACACAGTTTACTAACCCTTATTAATCCACATGTCTTTGGAATGTGGGAGGAAACCAGAGTATCAGAAAAGTACTCACCAAGCCACAAGCAGCATCTGTGGGGAGAGAAACGGTCCATATACCAGATCTAAAACCCTTTAGCAGAACACTTAAACAATCAACTCTGAGGTTGGATGGCTCTACAACTAGACGTTAGGGGCTAAGGGTGAAAGGCAAAAAGATTAAGGGGAGCATGAAAGGAAACTTCTTCACTCAGAGGATCATGAGAATGCGGAATGAGCTGTTTGAACAGTGCGTTCATGCTTGATTTCAATGTTTAAGAGAAGTTTGGATAGGTACATGGATGACAGGTGTGGAGGACTATGGTCTGTGTGCAGGTCTATGAGACTGGGCAGTTTCAATGGTTTGGCGCAGACTAAATGAGCTGAAGGGCCTGATTTTGTGTTGTGCATTTCTATGACTATATATTTAGGAGCCATGGTAGTGTAGCAATGCAACAGTGCAGTGAAGTGGAATGGTAAGACAGCCATCAGAGATGGGATTTAGAATCAGAAAGAGAGAGCATGAGACTTGGAGTGTGATATATGTCTCTCTGTCTCTTCTGTGGTTCCACATATACTGTGGCCCATTGGACCAGGGCATCTATAGGCAGTGTGGAATTTATTATTTTTTATATCATTCTTTATTATATATAATAGTTGAATGTTGTTTTTTTTTGTTGTTTATTGCACCAACACACCATTGCAAATTTCTGATAGAGTGGATTCCTGTTAATTGGGACACACCAGAACCAGGTCATTTTGGGCCAATTAAGCAGCTGCCCAATTAGCCAAAAGAAATAGAAAGAAAAAGACAAACTAAGTAACTAATTATGTATGTAAATAAAATACAGAATAACTTGGAACACTATTAAAACTACTACAGTACTATAAGACTGTGTATTAGTTCCTAATAGTTATCGACGGAGGACTTCATTTAATGCACGCTGATGTTCATTTGATTGACTGTAAATGAACAAATTCAGCGCAGTGACCCAAATAAACAAGGCAATCCTAGCTATTTTCTCAATTTGTATTTGTTCTTTAAGTGTTGTCCCAAATCAGTGGCTGACCGGATTAACCAACTGTCCAATTAACCAGAATCTGCTGAAAATACATGAGTAAAGTTGATCCTTGATCCTTGAACAGGGAAACAAGATCATTAAGGCATATGCATGGTTGGGGCACTGCAGTTTCTACATATTTGAAAGAGACAGAAGAACTTACTCTCAAGTCTTTAGATAACTTGAATTCCAATAATTTATTTCTACTTGCATTGGATTAAGTATGAAGAAAGTTCAAAGTGAATTTATTGTCAAAGTACGTATGTCACCATATACAACCCTGAGGTTCATTTTCTTGTGGGCATTCACAGTAACTACAAAGAAACAAAATAGAATCAATGAAAAACTGCACAGAAAGAGACAAACAACTAACATGCAAGAGACAACAAGCTGGGCAAATGCATACATACATACATATATAAATAAACAAACAAACAAATAAACATTAAATATTGAGGACATGAGATGAAGACACCTTGGAAGTGGGTCCATAGGTTGTGAGAACAACTCAGTGATGAGGTGAGTGAAGTTGTCTCCACTGGTCCAGAGCCTGATGGTTGAGGCATAATAACTGTTCTAGCAACTGGTGGTGTTGGTGCTGAAGACAGCAGCAAGAAGGGATCATGGCTTGGACGGTGGAGGTCGTTGATAATGGATGCTTCTTTCCTGTGACAGTGCTCTTTGCAGATATACTCGGTGGTGAGGAGGGCTTTACCCATGATGAACTGGGCTGCATCCACTACTTCTTGTAGGTTTAAAAAAAATCTTTTTATTAATTTTAAACAAACATAAATTAAACATGAATACGGAGAGTTTGAGAGTACATAATTAATAGTTTAAAGTATAAATACAAATAGATGATAATCCATATATAATAACCTCCCAAACTCATAGTAATTACGAAAAATGGAGTAAATAAGGAAAAAAAGACCCCCCCCCAAAAAAGAAAAAAAAACCTAACTAACATGGGCCATTGCATTGTGTCAAATATACACAGTAGCATCAATAACTCCGTACCTCCATCCAAATAATTAAGGATAATAAAAGTAAGGTTTAGGAAAAGTCAGTTTAGCTCATATGAAAATGTTGAATAAATGGTTTCCAAGTTTCTTCAAATTTAACTGAAGGGTCAAAGACAACACTTCAAATTTTTTCTAAACTCAAACAAGAAATAATTTGAGAAAACCACTGAAATATAGTTGGAGGATTAATTTCTTTCCAGTTCAATAGGATAGATCTTCTAGCCATTAATGTAACAAATGCAATCATCCACCGAGCTGAGGGGGATAAACAACTATTATCCACCATTGGTAAACCGAAAATTGCAGTAATAGGATGCGGTTGCAGTTTGATATTCAGAACTGTTGAAATAGTACCGAAAATATCTTTCCAATAATTTTGCAAGAAAAGGCAAGACCAAAACATGTGGGTCAATGAAGCAACTTCAGAATGACATCTGTCACAGGTTGGATTAACATAAGAATAAAATTGAGCAAGTTTATCCTTGGACATGTGAACTTTTTGTAGGCTTTTAAGGGCATTGGTGTTTCTATACCAGGCCGTGATGCAGCCAGTCATTATGCTCTGTACTGCACACCTATCAAAGTTTGTCCAAGTTTCAGATGACATGCTGAATCTTCACATACTTTGAAGAAGCTAGAAGTGTTGCCATGTCTCCTTTGCAATGGCACTGATATGCAAGTTGCAGGACAGATTTTCTGCAGTGATAACACCCAAATCTGGACAATTGGAGATCTACAAAGAGAATCTGGAATTTGAATGCGAAATTGCATAAGTTATAGAAAATAATCAATCATGAAATCCAGACTGCTTGAATGCAGCTGTTGTCATTTCAAAAATTATTGTATGCTTTGGAAAATGTTGCTGCACTGAATGTTTCTGATGTTGTACATGCAGCTGAAGTAGGTCAAGTCATGACCAAATTTTTTTCTAATCTGTATGATGCTTTAAAAAAGATGATTAGCTATCTAAACCTAGTACTGACTGTGTAGGCATCCAATATAGGAGAAGCAGTTCAGTGGTAACAATGCAAAATGGAATTTACCACAGTAAACTTTCTGAATCTAATCCTGTTTTTTCCTTTATAACTGATAACAGGGATTGCCACAAAGTCCCACAGCAAGATATACTTTCAATTTCCCCCGACCCAAATTCTGCAGAAAACAAAACAAACATATAACTACTCCACTGTTGGTTGGTATGTTTGCATGAGTCTCTCATTTCCCTTTAAATGAAATTCACTCAGAGTCATTATGTGGGTGTCACCTCACAGGACCCCATTCCTTGAACAACAGCTGTCAGACCAGTGGGGAGAATAAAACACTTAATTCACAAAATCAGGAATACGACATTTATTAACAATTGTCATCTCTAAATCATGTATGAATTAAACTGATAGCTTTAATAGGAATACAGTTCTAATGTGAACAGGGACATCTGCAATCAGTAATTTCTGATGCTCGTTAATGAGGATTCTAATGGAGGAATTAGAATTACAGAGTCTTGTAAGTGGTGATAATGTTACGTTATTCTTTGCACTAACATAGTCATAACATGTTTTAATAATTCCCTTGCTACCTTGTAACATAAAAATTCACTTGTCATCCATAATTGAAATGCCACCAGTTCTTAGTCACTCTTGCAATCATATGAATTATCCATGTTCATTGGTATTATCCAAAATTTACCTTAAGTACCCTCGGTGGCTACTTTATTAGGTACACTCATTAATGAAAATATCTAATCAGCCAATCATGTGGCAGCAACTGAATGCATAAAAGCATGCAGACATGGTCAAGAGGTTCAGTTGTTCAGATCAATTGTCAGAATGGGGAAGAAATGTGACTTTGACTGTGGAATGATTGTTGATGCCAGACAGGGTGGCTTGAAGATCTTAGAAACTGTGGATCTCCTGGGATTCTCATGGAATTACAGTGGGCGATAGAAAATGGATGCCAAAAGGGAAATGTTACAATAGTATGCAGTTAGATTGGGAAAATAAGGCTGGTGCTGGATTACAGGAGGGGGAATTTCAAGAGGGCTATGAGATGGCATTTAGAGCAGTTTGTGCCTGAGCCCACTACAGGATCAGCTATTCTGGATTGGGTGTTGTGCAATAAACCAGAATTGATTAGAGAGCTTAAGGTAAAAGAAACCTTAGGGAAAATGATCATAATATGATTGAATTCACCCTGAAATTTGAGAACGAGAAGCTAAAGTCATATGTATCAGTATTACAATGGAGTAGAGGAAATTTCAGGGGCATGAGAGAGGAGTTGACCAGAATTGACTGAAAAAGAACACAGGCAGGGTTGATGGCAGAGCAGCAATGGCTGGGATTTCTGGAAGCAATTCGGAAGGCACAGGGTATATACATCCGAAAGAGGAAGAAGTGTTTTAAAGGAAAGATGACACAACCATGACTAACAAGAGAAGTCAAAGCCAACTTAAAAGCCAAAGAGAGGGCATATAATACAGCAAAAATTAGTGGGAAGTTAGAGGATTGGGAAGCTTTTAAAACCCAACAGAGGGCAATTTTAAAAAGTCATTAATAAGGTAAAGATAGAATATTAAAGAGGATACCAAAAATTTCAGATACATAAAGTGTAAAAAAGGTGAGAGTGCACCACTGTTGTAATGAATAGCTATCTGAGATACTTCCTGACAGCTTGAACCAGTCTGGCTATTCTTCTCTGACCTCTCTCATTAGCAAGGAGCTTTCGCCCACAGAACTGCCACTTGATGGATTTTTTCCACGCCATTGTCTGTAAACTTTAGAACAGATGTTCCAACCTTTTTCATGTCATTGATCCCTATCGTTAATCGAGGGGTCTGTGGACCTGAAGTTGGGAACCCCTGTTCAAAAAACTGTTATAAGGCCATAAGATATAGGAGCATAATTAGGCCATTCCGCCTATTGAGTCTGCTCCATCATTTCATCATGGCTGATTCAATTTTCCTCTCAAACCCAATCTCCTGCCTTCTCCCTGTATCCTTCCATGCCCTGATTAATCAAGAATCTATCTGCCTCTGCCTTAAATATAAATAAAAACTTGGCCTCCACAGATGTCTCTGGCAAAGAATTCCACAGATTCACCACTCTCTGACTAAAGAAATTCCTTCTCATCTCCATTCTAAAAGGACGCTCCTCTATTCTGAGGCTGTGTCCTCTGGCCTTAGACTCTCCCACCATAGGAAGCATCCTCTCCACATCAAAGCCTTCACAATTTGATTGGTTTCAGTGAGGTCACACCTTCATCTTCTGAATTCCAGTGTATACAAGCCCAGAATCATCAAACACTCTTCATATGACAAGCCATTCAATCCTGGAATTATTCTTGTGAACCTCCTTTAAACTCTCTCCAGTTTCAGCACATCCTTTCAAAGATCACGGGCCCAAAACTGCTCACAATATACCAAGTGAGACCTCACCAATGCTTTATAAAGTTTCACCATTACATCTCTGCTTTTATATTCTAGTTCTCTTGAAATGAATGCTAATATTGCATTTCCCTTCTTCACCACAGACCCAACCTGCAAATTAACCTTCAGAGAATCCTGTACAAGGACTCCCAAGTCATTTTGCACCTCAGTTTTTTTGTATTTTCTCTCCATTTAGAAAATAGTCAATCCTTTCATTTCTTCTGCCAAAGTCCATGACCGTACACTTCCTGACATTCTATTCCACCTGCTATTTCTTTGACCAGTCTCCTAATCTTCTGTAACCTCCCTACTTCCTCAGAATTACCTGCCCCTCCACCTGTATTCATATAGTCTGCAAACGTTGAAAGAAAGTAATCAATTACATCATTCAAGTCATTGACAAATAACGTGAAAAGTATTGGTCCCAACACAGACTCCGGCAGCCAGCCAGAAAGATCACCCTTTATTCCCACTCTTTGTCTCCTGCCAGTCAGGCACTGCTTTATCCTTGCTAGAATATTTCCTGCAATACCATGGGCTTGTTGCTTGTTAAGCAGACTGATATGTAGCATCATGTCAAAAGCCTTCTGAAAATCCAAGTACACATCAACCAATTCTCCTTCGTCTATCCTGTTTGTTATATCTTCAAAGAGTTATAATAGATTTGTCAGGCAAGTCTTTTCCTTGAGGAAACCATGCTGACTATGATCTATTTATCATGTGCCTTCAAGTACCCTGTTAGTGCCACATTAACTGTGGACTGCCTGATGTGGAGGGACTCTGGAGCAACACATAATTCCAGTCCGTTCATCAGCATCAAACTACTTAGAGATAAGACGGTTCTGCACACTTTAGAGGTGAGGGGATTTGAGAAAAACATAATGGGCTAGACCTTGCTGAGATTCCAACCTTGGCTCCATCCAGGAGGGTTATGAGCCACTGTGCATGGATCAATATGTTCTGATATCCAGACCTGCTCCCTGCACAGTAGAAAGATGGTGCCACTCAAGTTCAAGTTTATTGTCATCACAGGCATACTTACACCAGTTATAAGTGCCATGAAAATGCCATTATCTTTTTACAGCACTAGTGCAGTGCATTAACAGACAATTTCAATCATAATTTAACATAAATTTAAGTGAACATAAATCATTCATAACTTAGAAGAAAATAAACTTAATGAAATGTGAGTATGTCCGCTATCAAAGATCCCCATCACGTGGGCCATCCATCACCTCACAGCGACCGTCATGCACGAGGTAGAGGAGCCTGAAGTAAAAGAGAAGGAGAATGCAAGAGAGGTTACGAAGTTTTCAGAACAAACAAAATATTGCAAAAAGTTTAGAAAGGGTGACTAGTTTAACTTCCGGTAACATGGGGGCAAAGTTTGAAAAGGGTGATGAGAATACAGGACTGAAGGTGTTATATTTGAAGGCACACAGTGTACAGAATAAAGTAGATGATCCTGTAGCTCAGTTGGAGATTGGCAGGTATAACGTCGTGGGTGTCTCTGAGTCGTGGCTAAAAGAAGATCATAGTTGGGAGCTTAATATCCAATGATACACATTGTATTGAAAGGCCGGGCACATAAGCAGAGGGGGTGGGGTGGCTCTACTGGTACAAAAAATGAAATTAATGGTCTAATACTGGTCCTGTTTTATGGTCCTATATTTAAGGTTTGAGCATTGCTTATACAATGCATCATTATTGCCCATAACTTGGTCCAACCTGTAATGTCGCTGTTTTCCAAGTTTCAGGATATATGCACCCGACTTACGGTGCGAGTACTACCCTTTTTGCAGGTACTTACAATAACAAGTTTACATCTAAAACTTGCTTCCTCCAATCTGTCAGTCCTTCTAAGAATTTTGTCTGCTTGGATGAAATAACCCTTCGAAACTTTAACGAATACAGTCCCAGTCGATCGAATCTCTCCTCTTACAGCAAATCCGCCATCCTTGAGTCAGTTTGGTGAATCTTCACTGCAATTCCTCGATGGCAAATACATCCTTCCTTAGGTAAGGGGAAACAAAGATACACACCCTACTTTAGATATGGTCACCCGAGTAGAGTACAGCTGTATAAGACCTCGTTATTCAAATCTACACCTAATAAACCCTGATATATCCTGCTGCTGCTCAGTGACTTGTCTTTTTGAACAGCCACACTGTCCACTCTTTAACAAATGCACATATTAGGTATAATACGTGGATATCAAGTGCGTGGAATGTGAAGGTGCTCTATAAATGACTTCTCTAACCTGGCCAAAATACAGTTTAGAAATGGGGCTTTGATGACTTCGTGTACAAACTCCTTTCACTAAACAACAGATAATGTTTGCAGACTAAAGATGCCCTTTTCACTATCCTCAAAGACCTTCGACCCATTGATCACTTCAACATCATCAATTTCTCTGGGCGCATCAAGGTCTGGAAGCACGGAAGCCTTGTCCCTGTCACCCAGGAGACCCTCCTGGATGCCAGAAAGTACATCTACCTGATGTCACCTTCAGGAGGTAAAATGTTTTAATGATTTTAACTTAATTTAATTTATGATCTCCCCTCTCAAAAGCAAAATCTCACTCTTTGGAGAATGGAACTTTGTTTTAATGGGCTTTACAGTTTGATCGTTTCAAATTCAGTAAAATATGAACAAACACGAAAATTCAGGCAGGGAAGTTTGAAAAAGATTGTTGTCTTCCAGAATTATAACCAGTATCAGGTTTATTGTCACTGACTTAGATGTTGTGTCAGCTGAGCTGTACATCGCAAAATATATAATTTACTATAAATTACCAAATTAAATAAAGGAATAATGAGGCAATGTTCATGGTTCATTCTGGAATCAGATGGCAGTGGTGAAGAAGCAGTTCCTGAATCTTTGAGCGTGGGTTTTACAGGCTCTTGTTCCTCCTCTCCAATGGTAGTAACAAGAAGACATGCCCCGGATGCGGGGGATCCTCAGTAATGCATGCCGCCTTCCTGAGGCATCGCCTCTTAAAGATGTCTGTGATGGTGGCGAGGGCTATGCCCATGATAGAACTGGCTGAATCTACAACCCTCTGCAGTCTCTTGAGATTCTGTGCAACGGAGGCCCCATATGTAACCTAACTTTAGTAGACTAGTGCACTAGTGTATAAATTACACTGATGTACAAGTCACCCGCCCTTCCACCCAGCTTTTTTTTCACCTCTTGCTAATTGGTAATTGATTTACTATTGTCACATGTACTGAGATACAGTGAAAAATTCTTGTTAGTGGCTTATCCAGACAGAACGTTCCATGCGTAAGTGCATTGAGGAAGTCTAAAAGGAAAATAAAACGGCAGAATCAATTCCAATCCCTATTTCCATTCTGACATGTCAGTCTATGGCCTCCTCTTCCGCTGCAATAAGACCACTCACTCATAGGTTGGAGGAGCAACACCTTGTATTCCATCTAGGTAGCCCGCAACTTGATGGCATGAGCATCAATTTCTCTGACTTCTAGTAATTTTCCCCCTCCCCCTTCCCTCTTCTTCATGCCCCCACTATGGCCCCCCCTCTTACCTCCTCTCCTCTCCTGCCTGTCACCTCTCCCTGGTGCCTCTCCACCTTCCCGTCCTCCCATGGTCCACTCTCCTCTCCTAGTGGATTGCTTCTTCTCCAACCATTTACCTTTTCCTCCTATCACCTCCCAGCTTCTAACATCAGCCCTCCTCCCCCACCCACCTGGCTTCAACTATCACCTTCTAGCTTGTGCTCCTTTCCCTCCCTCCACCTTCCTATTCTGGCATCTTTCCCCTTCCTTTTCGGTTCTGCCTGTCTGGATGTCGGCCCGAAGTGTTGACAATTTATTCATTTCCATAGATTCTGCTTGACCTGCTGAGTTCCTCCATCATTTTATGTGTGGTGCTCTAAGAAAGGGCAGTGCAGATAGACAAATGAAGAGCAAGGGTCAGTATGGGATGATTGAAAGATCAAGAGTTTTTCTTTATTGTATACAAAGATTACTCAAGAGTCTGATAACTATGGGATAGAAGCTGCCCTTGATCCCGGTGGTATGCGCACTCAAGCTTTCTGCCCAATAGAAGACAGAAAGTAGACATATATCAGGTTTTACAATGTCTCCTGTGGTTGCTCTAATGCAATATCCACCTTCCTTTACATCCTCGTGTTTCCCTATCCCACAGGCCTATTGGGATCTGTAACATACATGTAGCAGCCAAAATGCAATCCTTCCTTAAATACCCAATCCACTTCTTCTCAAATGAAGCCTCAATCTTCCCCAATGCCTTCTAAATTCCAGCCTCCCCCAGCCACTACAACTTAGAAAATAGATCACATCATAAAGCTTTTACTCTGTAATGGTGAACTAACGGGTACATTTTCCCTGAGGGGTGAATTTTTCACACAAAATTTAGTTGATATCTGCAGCAAGCTGCCAGAGAAGGTAATAGAGGCAGGAACAGCAACATTATTAAAATTCATAGTCATACAGAATGGAAGCAGGTCCTTTGGCCCATTGGTCCGTGCTGACCAAGATGCTCATCTAAACAAGCCTCATTTGCCTGCATTTGGCCCATATCCCTGTAAACCTTTCCTATCCATGTACCTTTTAAATGTTGTTAATGTACTTGCCTCAGTTACTTACTCTTACAGCACCTTCCATATACAGAAAAAGTTGCCCCTCAGATCCCTCTCCTCTCCTCTTAAACCTATGGTCTCTAGTTCTTGATTCCCCAACTCTGGAGAAAAGATAGTGTGCATTTAGCCGATCTGTGTCCCTCAAGAAGCATCTGGACAGGTTGTTGATTGAGCTACGTGTAGAGGGATATGAAATTAAGTGGGATTAGTATAAATAGGCATGGTGGTCGGTGATTAAAGCCACTTTTTCTTATTTTGTAAAGTTCCTTTCTTGCAAGTTATAGTAGTTTTTATGTCTTGCACTGTACTGCTGCTGCAAACAGCAATTCCACCACAGTGATAAAAGACCTGATTCTGATTCATCGACGCAGTGGGTTTCACAACTCTGCATTGCTGATCGTGGGAACGTGCTCAGCACAGATGGGCTATGTTGTGCTTTATAACTCTAAAACATAAAAACCAATTGAAAGGATCACAAGGGAGCTGGAAATGCAAGTCTAACTTTGGTTTTACTTTAAGCGGGGCACACGTACGTGTGATTTAGTGGTGTGATGACGTATGCCATTCATGTACTTTTACATATAATCCACATTGAATTATTTAAATGAACTAAGAATGCTTAATCAAACAAAATACTTAAAATTATTGAACTATCAAATACACAACAGGTTATACATAAACACAAAGAACACTGCAGATGCTGGGGTCAAAGCAACACATACAACAAGCTGGAAGAACTCAGCAGGTCGGGCAGCATCCGTGGAAACGAGCAGTCAATGTTTCGGACCGAGACCCTTCGTCAGGACTGAAGAGGGAGGGGGCAGGGGCCCTATAAAGAAGGTGGGGGGAGGGTGGGAAGGAGGAGGCTGGTAGGTGCCAGGTGAAAAACCAATAAGAGGAAAGATCAAGGGATGGGGGAGGGGATAGGCAGGAAAGATGAAGAAGGAATGTAAGGGGAAAGCACCATGTGTAGTAGAAAAAGGCAGAATCATGAGAGAGGTGATAGGCAGCTGGAGGAGGAGGCAGAGTGAAACTAGGATGGGGGAAGAGAGAGGGAGGGAATTTCCAGAAGTTGGAGAGTTCAATGTTCATGCCAAGGGTCTGGAGACTACCCAGATGGTATATGAGGTGTATATGAGGTTATGCATAACTTTTACTATAAGAGGTGACAAACCTTTTATAAAGTGTGAGCTTAAATAAGCAATAATCTAAAAATTATTTTGTGTGCCATGGTAATTTTGAGCAGAGATTATCATTGATAAATTAATTAGTAAATAATTTTGGACATCTTTTTTTAAAGAAAAAGGGTGAGTCCTGTTGCTTTTTATGTGTATTCGTTATTTTACCATTAATAAAAATATGACATTTAGATTGGAATAAATGAATCATTTTAGAAAAACCTGTTCAAAAATGATTAGTATTAAGCTTCTATGAGGACAATTGAAAAATAACGATTTCTATTTAGTACTGGTATTGTAACCTTTCACTAAAAAAATCTTGGTGTACACCAGGTCTGTAAGGATTTCACAGCATATCATCCAACATCAAGTGTTCTTGCAACCGTCTAGCTGGCGCCAAGTCACTGTGAGATATTTCCTGTGAAAACATCTCACTGCTCTGGGGTTGTAAAAAAATATTCACTGCTTCGTTTAGCAGTAAAGATAACTCATTATGTATCATTTTATTATGGGTGTAGTTTAAGGAATCGAGGGTGTCACTGCACGCCGCGTGACAAAAAAAAATGTTTGCGTGTGCCAGAATTCCAATACCAGTTCCATACCCCTTGATCAATAAAGTTGTTTTTGTATCTTTTCAGGTACTGAAGGACTTGAGATATCCTCATTTAAATTCTCCTTTGTTTCTTAGGTACCAATATAAATGATGCCATTGAGACTGGATCTAAGTTGCTGAAGGATTATATTGCCCAGCAAGATAAAACTGTTCGAACAATTTCTTTAATCATCTTCTTGACCGATGGGCGTCCAACTATCTCTGAGGTTCAGCCTCAGAAGATTTTGAGCAACACAAGAAAAGCTATTGAGAAAAAGTTCTGTCTCTTCAGTCTGGGGATAGGGAGGGATGTGGACTATAGGCTCCTGGAACGAATGTCTCTGGAAAACTGTGGGGTGATGCGGAGAATCAGTGAAGACTTGGATGCTGCCGCCCAGCTGAAGGGATTCTTCAATGAAATCGGGACTCCGCTCCTTTCGGACATCCGTGTGGATTATTCTGAAGATGCGGTGGAGTACGTGACGCAGAATTTCTTCACAAACTACTTCAACGGGTCAGAGCTTGTGATCGCGGGCAAGCTGGTCAATGGCACAGTTGATAAGCTCCATGTAGAAGTAACAGCAAGCAGCAGTGACAAGCAACTCACGTTGGAGACGGACGTCCCTGTCGATGAGAGCAGGGAAATGCCAAGCAGTGTCGAAGGGAAGTCGAGCAACGGTAACTTAATCCGGAGGGCATGGGGCTTCCTGGTCATCAAAGATTTGCTGAGGTCACGGCTAAAGAGCGGCAACAGCAAAATAAAGGAAATTATTTCGGGGAAAGCAAGAAATCTATCACTGGAATACCATTTTCTCACACCCCTCACAACACTGACTGTGAAGGGGGCAGATGAACAGAGCAGCCTAAACAAAGAGAAGGAAATCTCTGTCCCTGAGGTGAATGATGAGGGAGTGCAGAGTCTACGCAGTGTAAATCAACCAGGTAAAGTCAATTTATACAGCAAGTGCATCACTGTTTATGTCGAATTTCTATTAGTCAAATGATGCAGCAAAAATATTTTAAAATTCATTCCTTATTCTGTGATACAGCAGCAAGAGGTATCCACAAACAAAGCGATCACTGTAGATGTGTTAAAGGTTATTGCTGCACTTTAATAAAGTTAATGAAGTTACTTTAATAAAGTTATATAAATAAGAAAATGCAGAAATAAAGAATGATTAATAAAATAGTAAATGAGATAACATAGTACTTATCAAACAATCACTAAGTCACGCCACACAATATACTACTGGAACTGCAAGTGCCCATCAGATTGTGCTTTCTCTCATTCTCTCTCTGTGCCCCCTCTCTCCCCGCTCTCTCTCCCTCCCTTCCTCCCTCCCCTCCACAGTTTTTATCCCTCTCTTGCCATATAAGCATAATCATTATTATATAAAGTTCTGAGATGGGGTAGATAGCCAAAGTCCATTGCAGGGGTATCTTAAACTAGAGGGCATTGGTTAAAGTGTGAGGGAGGAGGTTTAACCTTTCATACAACAAGTATTTTCAGTGAGCTGCCAGAGGAGGTGTTGGAGGCAGGAACTGCAACAACATTTGAGAAGTGTCTGGACAGGTACTTGAATAAATGGGGCAGAGGAGAATATGGAATTAATGTAGGTAAGTGGGAGTGGTATGGATAGGCATGTTGGTCAGCCTGGGCACAGTGGGTTGTACAACTTGGTGACTCTGTTATTGCATTCCTGATCAAGGGACCGGCTGCAACAGAAGTATTTAACATAGAACATGACAGGAACAGGCCCTTCCTTCCACCCTGTGTGCACCGACCAAGTTGCCAATCTAAACTAATCCTGTCCGCCTGCACGTGCTCCGTGTTCCTCTTTAAATACACCCAATGACTTGAACTGCACAGCCCTCTCTGGCAAAAAGTTCTGCAGATTCACCACCCTCTGGCTGAAGAAAATCTCATCTCAGTTTTATTGAGAAGTTCCTTTATTCTGAGGCTTTGCCTTCGGATGCTAGACGCTCCTACCAACAGAAACATCTTCTCCACATCAATCATGCCCAGTCCTTTCAGTATCTGGTAAGTTTCACTGAGATTTCACCCCCCTCACCCCCCACCTTTCATTCTGAACTCCAGTGAGTACAGGCACAGAGACCTCAAATGAACTCATGTGTAAAGCTTTTTATTCTTGGGATCATTCGCGTGAACCTCCTCTGGACCCTCTTCAGAGCCCGCACATCCTTACTTAGATATGGGGCCCAAAATAGCTTACAATCTACAATTGCGTAAGTTTGTTCATCAGCATGTGTGCGCACGTGCGTATGTGTGTGTGCGCGTGTGTGTGTGCGTGCGTGTGTCTGCGTGTGTGCGTGTGTGTAAGTAACTAAGTGTTCTGCGACTTTGACAAGGCCAGCATTAGATGAGAAACAGAAAGGAGATAGAGGATAGAAATTTGGAGACTTGTGGTTGCAGGAGAAGGAAGAGGTGATGCTATTGTGATTGGATTCACAACCAAACAGATTCAAAGTTCAAAGTAAATTTATTATCAAACTATGTATATATCACCGTATACTTCCTTGAAATTCATTTTCTTGTGGGAATTCACAGTAGAACAAAGAAGTACAATAGAATTAATGAAAATCTATGCACAGAGACTGACAAACAACCAATATGCAAATAAAGACAAACTGCAAATACACAAAAAAATGATAATAATAACATGCTGAATTAAAATACAAACTCAAAAGAAATCATACTTTACTATAAATACAAAAGTGATCCAGTTTTAGAGTCAGAAAACCATAAATTATATTATGACTGATCAGTTATTACAGATAGGACAATCCATAATAATGTCCAGATATAATAATACAGTATAAACAAGCAAGAACAAATTATTCAGTAGATGTAGCCATTCCAAACACACATAACTTACTGAAATCAAGGAGTGAAAAGAAACAGAAATATGCTGAATTAATAGAGGAAATTGCAAGACTATGGAACATGAACAAGATATACATTGTCCCAATAGTAATATCTACAACTGGTATCATCCCAAAGGCACTACACAATAGCATTAATCAATTAGGGCTACACAGTAATATCTATGTAAATCTTCAGAAAGCCACAATACTAGACACCACTGGAATAGTCCAAAACTTCTTAGCAATTGAGAAATTAGTGTGCTTGGCTGGGAAAAAAATTCTGATTTAATAATAATAATAATAATAATAATAATAATAATAATAATAATAATAATAACAACAACAACAACAATAACAACTAAATAGTATATAATATGGAGAGCTTGAGTTGTAGAGCCCTTGAAACTGAGTCCATAGGTTGTTGAATTTGTTCAGTGTTGAGATGAGTTAAGTTATCTGTCCCACTCAACTAGAAAATAGTGGAAGACATTAAAGGTCGGTGATGAGGCTACTCAATGCAGAGAATGCAGGCAGGTGCAGAAGGGGTGGGGAGCATATTTTCTATTTCTGCTGCAATGATAGCCATTTCCTATCAGATTCCTTTTTCTTCAGCTCTTAACCTTTTCCACCTATCACTTTCCAGCTTCATCTCCCCTTCCCCACCCGCTACCTTTCCCTTTCACCTGGCTTCGCCTATCACCTGTCAGCTTGTACTCCTTCCACTCCCACCAATTTCTTATTCTGTGTTCTTCTGCCTTCCTCTCCAGTTCTGACGAAGAGTCTTGGCCCTAAACGTCAACTATTTATTCCTCTGCATTGATGCTGCCTGATCTGCTGAGTTCCTCCAGCATTTTGTGTGTGCTACTCTGGATTTCCAGCATCTGCAGAATATGTTGGACAAGCTAGAGGCAGGAAGCATGTTCCTGATGTTGGGGGAGTCCAGAACCAGAGGCCACAGTTTAAGAATAAGGGGGTAGGCCATTTAGAACGGAGTTCAGGAAAAACTTTTTCTCCTAGAGAGTTGTGGATCTATGGAATGTTCTGCCTCAGAAGGCAGTGGAAGCCAATTCTCTGGATGCTTTCAAGAAAAAGTTAGATAGAGCTCTTAAAGATAGCAGAGTCAAAGGATACGGGGAGAAGGCAGGAACGGGGTACTGATTGTGGATGATCAGCCACGATCACATTGAATGGCGGTGCTGGCTCGAAAGGCCAAATGGCCTACTCCTGCACCTATTGTCTATTGTGTTTAAGGTATTAATGTCTTTGATAAGAACTGCTGTTTTACTGTAACATTTGTTGGACACTTGACAGAGGAATTGAAGTTCTGATAGGACAGTAGGAAATTATATTAAAGTCTTGATGAAGGGTCTTGGCCGGAAACATCGATGGTTTATTGTTCTCCATGGAATCTGCCTGACTTGCTGTGTTTCTCCAGAATTTCAGGTCAAAATTCAAAGTAAATTTATTATCACCATATACTACTCTGAGTTGTATATAATAATAATAATAATGAGAATTTGAGTTGTAGAGTCCTGGAAAGTGAGTGTTGCTCAAGATTTCCAGCATCTACAGAATCTCATGTTTTTGGAATTAGAGTGGTAATTTTGAGGATTACAGAAGCAAACTCGAAGGAGAAGAGGAGACAGCTGGTGGAAGCGAAGTATACAACATTGGAGCCGCAAAGGGAGACTGAAGTAATGTCTTAGTGAGGAGTTGGTTGTAATAACAGAGATCGGTGTCGAGGGAAGAGGAGGTGGAAAAGACCATGAGGAAAAATGGAAGAGCAATAGAAGAAGCAAAGCGCCGCATAATCAATTACATACAAGCTAACATTTTCGGTAATGGTTATAATTATCCTGCAGAAGTTAACACCAGCCAACTCCCAGATGTTAATTGTGCAAGAATTAAGTTTTAAAACTGATTTAACACTGACCTTTCTTAATCTAGACACTACCTCTTTAAGAAAGAAAAAGAAAACTGTGGTGATTTCAAAAACATCAGGTAAGAGGTAAAACTTTGAACAGCTACATTAAAGACTCATCAGCTTGTAATTTAGAACTGTCGTTTGAAGTTTTGCTGCAGTAGAGATTACAGTGTCAGAACCATCATTTCACCAGAGTGATAATTACCTAAGGTGTGTTAGTTTGAATTCGACTTCAGGAACTCCCTTCTAAGAGAATGCTGAAGAGTGTAGATCTCTTAATCTGTCATTCACTGTATAAAATCAGCTTGATGTGTACAGAAATATTTATTATACTAGCTAAACCAAAATATAGAGACCAAAATATGTATTCATACTTGACTATTCCTTAAGGAACTACTTAGAGCATAGAACACAGAACAGGTCCTTCAGTCCACAATATTGTACTGAACCAACTAAATTATTAATCAAATGGCCACCTAGCTAGTCCTTTGTGCCTGCACAATGTCCATGTCCTCCATTTCCTACACATTCATGTGCCACCCCAGACCCCCACTTCTCTTTGTGTAAAAAAACTTGCCCCACACATCATAAAGTCATAGAAAAGTACAGCACAGAAACACTCCTTTTGTCCCATCTGGTCCACGCCAAGCCATTTAAACTGTTTATTCCCATCGACCTGCAGCAGGATGATAGCTCTCCATACCCCAGCCATCCACGTACCTATCCAAACTTCCCTTAAACATTGAAATTGAGTTTGCATCCACCACTTGTGCTGGCAGCTCGTTCCACACTCTCATGACCCTCTGAGTGAAGAAGGTTCCATTCATGTTCCCCTTAAAACTTTTCACTTTTCGTCCTGAACTCATGGCCTCTGTTTGTATCCTCCCAACATCAGTGCAAAAAGCCTGCTTGCATTGCCCGTGCCTATATCCCACATAATTTTGTATACAGGTGCCCCCCGCTTTACGAATGTTCGCTTTACTCTACTTCGCTTTTACAAAAGACCTACATTAGTAACTTGTTTTTGCATTACAAAGAGGATTTTCGCTTTTTCGAAAATTTTTCCCGTATAAATGAATGGTTCTTCGCTTTACACCATTTCAACTTAAGAAAGGTTTCATAGGAACGTTCTACCTTTGTAAAAGGGGGAGGGAGACACCTGTACCTCTATCAAATCTCCTCACAATCTTCTACATTCCAAAGAATAAATTCCTAACCTATTCAATCTTCCCATATAACCCGGCAACATCCTTGTAAATTTCTCTGTACTCTTCCAACTTTAGTTACATCTTTCCTGCAGGTAGGTGAGCAGAACTGCACACAATACTCCAAATTGGGCCTCATTAACATTTTATACAAATTCAACATAACATCCCATCTCCTGATCTCAATTCTTTGATTTATGAAGGCCAATGTGCCAAAAGCTTTCTTTACAACCCCACCTACCTGTGACACCACTTCCATTGAATTATGGACTTTTATTCCCAGATCCCTTTGTTCTACCACACTCCTCAGTGCTCTACCATTTTCTGTGTTGGTCCTACTGAAGTGCAACACCTTGCACTTGTCTGAATTAAATGCCATCTGCCATTTTTACAGCCCATTTTGGGCTGCAAGCCATTATAATCTTCCTTGCTGTCCACCACACACCCCCCAGTCTTGGTGTCATCTGCAAATTTGCTGATCCAGTTAACCACATTATCATCTAGATCATTGAAATAGATGACCAACGACAATAGACTCAGCACCCATCTCAATCCACTAGTCACCAGTAGGGCAGAGAGGCAACCACCTACTACCACTCTCTGGTTTCTTCCACAAAGCTAATGTCTAATCTAATTTACTACCTTATCTTGAATGCCAAGCTACTGAACCTTCTTGACCAGTCTCCCATGTGGAACCTTGTCAAATGCCTTGCTAAAGTCCACGTAGACAGTATCTACTGCCTTGCCTTTTTTCAACTTTCCTGTAACTTCCTTGAAAAATTCGAGGAAGTTACACTGCCAATAGTAAGCTGCCAGAGTCCACTATCCTGGGCCAGTCTTTCAAGTTGTCCCTAACTGTAGTCCATCGAAGTTCCTTCCCCACCCAGTGGTGAGCTCTTTGGAGCTTCCATTGGTATTTCTGTAGAACTGGGTTTTTTCAAGATGCAGTTGAAAGCTCCATTTCCAATCCTTTTGCCGATGGGCTTGGGACAGTCCGTGGCAAAGTTAGAAAACTTTAGCCTCACTCTTAAATACCCTCTGAAATGGCCCAGTGAGTGACTCAGGTTGGGCAAGTGGTGATGGTGGATAAATGTGGACCTTTTCAGTGATGTCCAGGTCATGAAACATGGGAGGATAAAATCAAATAATTTCTGATGACTAGGTTGAATTGTCCGAATCAGAACTAGAATCAATACACTGACATACAGTATATCATAACATTTAACTGTTCTGCAGCAGCAGTACAGTGCAATATATTTTTAAATAAGCTTTAAATTACAATAAGAAATATATAAAACTTAAGTAGTGCAGGAAGATTACAAAAATATGAGGCAGTGTTGATGTGTTCACATTTGTCCTTTTACTGAACTTACTGCTGTTTGTTCACTCCCACTCATTCAAACTAGTGTTTCTTTATCATCCAGCTGATGGGGACCCACATTTTATTGCTGATTTCCCCTTGAGCAAATTGTCGGTGTGCTTTAACATAGATGGTCAGCCGGGAGATGTGCTCAGACTGGTGTCTGATCATGACAACTCAGGTAAGATGTTAGAGAAATCTTAAATGCTTGATTAATTCCTAAGATGGAGAATCATTGAATTATAAAGAAGATTTTCCATGTTATGCTCATAAAAAAACCTTTGTTCGACATATCTAACCCTTTTCTTTCCTTCCACATGTCTTCCTATCAAGTGTCTGTCTGATTTTTTTTAAATTAACGTTGTTATCAGACTCTTGAATAAACTTCTTGCAAAAACTCTCAAATGCTACTCAGAGCTCTCAGATGAATTCCTGATCTTCCAATGCACCGCATTGTGACCTTGGACCGTATTTGTCTACCTGCACTGGATCGATCAGAATCAGGTTTATCATCACTGACACATGTTGTTTTGAGATGGTGGTACAGCGCACATACATAAAAAAAATTCTATGTTATGTTGAAAAATCAAGTAAGTAAATAATGCAGAAAAGGGATAGTGAGGTAGTGTTCATGGACCGTTCAGATATCTGATGGCAGAGGGGAAGAAGCTGTTCCCAATATGATGAGTGTGGGTCTTCAGCTTTCTGTAGCTCCTTCCTGATGGTAGTAATGAGAAGAGGGCACGGCCCAGATGGTGAGGATCCTTAATGATGGATGCTGCCTTCCTGAAACACTGTCAACTGCTTTGTCGCCAACTAACATTGGCGGTGATGTCAAACAGGATGGGCACGATATTTTTCACCTCTTGATTCTTTTTGTCATGTCTTGAATTTCAGCATTGCACTGTCTAACAATCGTCTCGCTTTCCTGTTTCCGTAAGGTGTAACAGTCAACGGACAACTAATTGGAGCTCCGGCGCCTCCTAGTGGTCGTAAGAAACAACGGACCTACTTCAATACCATCACAGTCATTATCAGTAAACCCTCCCGGTCCTACATCCAAATCACACCCCACAACGTCATCATTGACAGTCGAGACAGGTTCATCCTATCGTGTGACAGAACAATTGAGGTGGAGAGTGAAGGTTTGGTGGTGTCCGTGACAGCAAAGTCCAATGTCACCGTGACAATAAATGATTACATCTCCTTTGTAATCCTGGTTCATCAGTATAAAAACCCGGCCCTATATCAGAAGGATCACCTTGGATTCTACATTCTCAACAGCAAAGGACTTTCCTCCAATGCCCACGGTCTCTTGGGTAAGTGACCTCTGAAAAATAAATTATACCATGCCTGCTGCTGTTTGATCTTTACAAAGTTTGTTAAGTTTTTTGGCCCATGCTGTTGCAAGTTCCATGAGACTTTGAGGAACTGACATCCAGATACAGTGTGTTTCAGTATGGGCAAAATATGAGGAACTTAGAATGGGATCCAGGTTGGCATAGACCAGTTGGGCTGAAGGGCCGTTTCCATGTGGTATAACTCTAAGGCTATGTCCACACTAGACCGGATAAATCTGTAACTGAAGCTTTTTCTCTTCATTTTGACCCTCCATCCACACTGAAACGGCGTTTTCCTCCCCCAAAAATGGAACTTTTCTAAAACGCTCACCAAAGTGTGTAAATCTGAAAATGCCGATCGGCCAGTGTAGTGTGGATGGGGTAACCAGAGCTTTTTAAAAATGCTGTCATGACGTGCTGAAACAGATGGTAGCGGCAGCACGGCATTTCATAGTTTGCTTGAACGCAACCTCCAACGTCACAACAACAATGGCGGACGGCTTCAGGAGACTGTCTTTGAGCAGAATGTTACTGCAGCTTTGCAGTATGACAGAGAATTTCAACCCCCCACACAATCTATTCAGAACAGACGGCAACGAGACTGAAGCCAGAAGAGTTAGAAAGGTACTCACCAAATACTTTGACCCATAACTTACTGAAAAAATAAGTATACTCACTTTGCCCTGTTTTCTGTCCTTGCTTGTATGAAGGTGGTTTACCTATTTATGCAAGTACTTCTCTGACAATAGATGTGTTACAGCCTAATGTAACATTGTATGGAAATACAAGATAACACTGATGCAGACATGTTTTATACATTGAACAAGGTGCTTTATTAATGTATTGTTTGTGCAAACATTCAATAGATGCAATTGTCACTATTTCCAAAATGTCATTTTTAAGTAGTAGCTTATGTTTGGCATACACGTGAAAATGTTAAGGCCAAAAAAGGAAAATTGGGAGTTTCACTTTTACTCAGGTTAAAAATAAAATTACTTTTGCCCAGTAACTCATTTTATTGACATGTTAAATACAGCAAAATGATACAGAAAGACATGGCAAAAGTAAAGGCAAACAAATGAGGTAAAAGCAAATTTCACTTTTGTCCAGTAACAAGCCTTACTGCATTTAGTTGTAGCTGTCGTCCCTTTCATCGGTGAAGAGACTATGGCTGTAGGAAATGTTTCCAGTACTGTCCGTGAACTCACTGTTGGTTGCTTTCATACAGTCCAGTATTTGTTTTTTTTAGTTCTAAGTCCTCCTGCGAAAGAGCCAACAGCTGTCTGTCATTTGGCAATTTCCTTATAAGTTTTTCTAGTTGGTAACTGGACAAACACGCACCCAGTCTTTCACGGCGAGATTCGACACCAAACATGTCACTTGTTTTCTGTAGATGTGTCCTGCGCATGCGCAGTAGGAGGAGATTCGCCCAAATACCTGCTTTAATGTGGACGGAGGTATTTTCAAAACGCCTGGTGTGGACGCCTATTGTTTTTATGCAAAACCAGCGTTTTCAAAATTATCCGGTCTAGTGTGGACGTAGCCTAAATTGAACAATTGATTTATTATTGTCACATGCACTGAGCTGCAATGAGAAGCTTTTGATTTGCATGCCATCCGTGCAATTCATTTCATCACAATCATGCATTGAGATAGCACAAAGGAAAACAATAACAGAATGCAGAATAAAATGTTACAGAGCAAGTGCAGTGCAGGCAGAATATAAGGTGCAAGGTCACAGTGAGGTAGATTGTAAGATGAAGAGTCCATCTTATCTTATTAGGGGATGGTTCAATACTCTTATAATATGTGGTAGAAGCTGAGCTTGAGCCTAGTTGAGTGTGTATCTTCTGACCAATAGGAGAGGGGAGAAGAGAGAATGTCTGGGGTGGGTGGAGCTTTCGATTATGCCGTCTGCTTTGACAAGACAATGAGAAGTGTAGACAGAGTCCATGGAGGGGAGGGTGGTTTCCATGATGTGCTGAGGTCTGTCTGCATTTCACTGCAGTTTCATGTGGTCTTGGGCAGAGCAGTTGCCAACCCAAGCCCTGATTGTTAGGATGCTTTTTATGGTGGATCAAAAAAAATCGGCGAGTGTCAAAGGGGACATGCCCGATTTCTTCAGCGAATGGTGTGATCAGCTGGAGATCTTTGGTTATGTCATCTGCTTTATCAAGGCAGAAGGAACTCTACGACTCTGTTCTAAATGTTCCTAAATGATTAGCAGAGATTGGTTTTGCTCGACCACATCTAACCAGCTCAGGGAGCCAGGGATGTGAACGGTAGTCCTTTGTGCAAATCTTTAATCTGCAGTCTACTGGTATCTCCATTTGGAATGGATTGGTAATTGGTATTTGGCTTATTTTTGTCACATGTTGAGAAACATTGAATGAACACAGATCATTCCATACATAAATACAAAAGGCAATGAATGCAGAATGTAATGTTGCATTTACAGAGAAAACTCAGTGCAGGAGAACAAAATTCAAGAGCCATGACAAGATAGACTGAGAGATCAGGAGTCCATCTTTATCTTGCAAGAGGTCTGCTCAGGACTTTTATAATGGAGGAATTGAAACTGTCCTTGAGGTTGATGGTACGTGCCTCCAAGCTTTCATGTCTTTGGCCGTATGGGGGTTGGGTGAGGAGAAGACACAATGACCAGGATGTCAAAGGTCAATGATTACGTTGGCTGCTTTCCTGAGGCAGTGGGAACAGCCTCAGAATAGAAGGACGTCCCTTTAGAAAAGAGAAGAGGAGGAACTTCTTAAGCCAGAAGATGGGGAATCTGCGGAATTCATTCTTACAGATGGCTGAGGAGGCCAAGTCTTTGGGTATATTTAAAGCATAGGCTGATAGGTTCTTGATTAGTAAGGGTGTCAAAGGTTATGGGTGGAATGCAGGGGAATGGGGTTGAGAGGGAAAATAAATCAGCCATGACTGAATGGTAGAGAAGACTCAATGGGCTGACTGGCCTATTTCTTATGTTCTTATGGTCCAACAACCACACGTTGGTTCCCACCGACTGTAGTGTTTGTGGGATAGTACTGGTCGCTGTGCAGTCAGACATGGCATCCTGAACTGGTTTGTTGTGTGGGCAATAATTTGCACATAAAATCATGGATCACCTTTGGACACCGTAGTGTGCACTCGACTGTGTGGTTTGCTTCGTCACTGGTATAAGAAGGTAGAAGGAGTAAACCAAGGAAAAATAACGTCTATTAGCAAATAATAGAGAGAGCAAATTAACCTTTGCTTTAAACCCATCACCCCAGAATGAGCTATTCTCTTTCATCTTCGTAGATTTGGCTGACATAGTGGATAAGTTACTGGACCACAAAAAACAAAAATATGTTAATTAAGAACATAAAAAGAACAGGGGGTTTAAAAAGTAAACACGGGGACATCTGCAGATGCTGGAAATTCAAGCAACACACACAAAATGCTGGTGGAACGCAGCAGGCCAGGCAACATCTATAGGGAGAAGCACTGTTGACGTTTTGGGCCGAGACCCTTCATCAGGACGAAGTGTCTCGGCCTGAAACGTCGACAGCGCTTCTCCCTATAGATGCTGCCTGGCCTGCTGTGTTCCACCAGCATTTTGTGTGTGTTGCAAAGAACAGGGGGTATTCTTCATAGCTGTTCCATCATTTAAGAGTATCTTTTACCTCAGGGGGCACCTCCTGTTTTAATCCCTGATCATTGAACGATTTTCAATTCCTGTTATTGTCTATAAGGAGTTTGTACCTTCTCCCCGTGACTGCCTAGGTTTCGTCTGTGTGCTCCAGTTTCTGCCCACAGTCCAAAGGTATACAGTTAGGGTTAGAGTTAGTAGGTTGTGCACTGGAAGCACAGCGACACACATGGGCTGGTCCCAGCACATCCTTGGGCTGTGATGGTTGTCAATGCAAAACAACATATTTCACGATATGTTTCTATGTAAGTGTGACAAATCAAGCTAATCTTTAGCTCCTGCTGGAAATACTGAGCGGGCCAGGCCGAGGCTGCACTGATGGAAGGGGAAGTTGTGGGATAAGAGAGGGGAACACTGTGGGAGTGGAGGGGTGAGGCAGAGAAATGAGGGAGGAAGAGGGAGGATAAGAAGTGCTGTGACGAGGAAGGGGCAACAGTCAGGGAGTGGAGGGATGAGGTGGTGGCAGGGCAGAGCAGACGGATGAGAAATGTACACACAGCGGGAGAGAAGGAATGAGGGAGGGACACAGGGAGATGAGGGATTGAGGGAGGGATGAGGGAAAGTGACACAGAAGGAGAGGGGGAATGTGGGAGGGGCATGGAGATGAGGGACGAGGGAGGGTCACTGAGGAAGAGGAGGGCTGAGGGAAGGTCACACAGATAGAGAGGCGGGATGGGAGGGTTGCACAGAGGGAGAAGAGGCCTGAGGGATGGACACACAGAGGGGTGAGGAGGGACACAGAGTGAGAGGATGGTTGAGGGAAGGATGAGGGAGGAGGGATGAGGATATACTACCCTGAGATTCATTTTCTTGCAGGCGTACATAGTAGAACAAAGAAACACAAAAGAATCAGTGAAAAGCTACACACAGAGACTGACTGCAGAAGAAGCCAAACTGTACAAAAGCAACTATAATAAATAAATAAACAAGCAAACAATGCTGAGAACCTGAGTTGTAGAGTCCTTGACAGACAGTGTAGGTTGTGGAATTAGTTGAGGTGAGTGAAGTTACTCAGGAGCCCGATGGCTGTAGTGTAATAACTGTTCCTGAACCTGGTGTGGGACCTTGGCTCCTGTAGGTGCTGTAGGACCTACGTCCATGCTACTTTGCTCTCTGAATCTATGGCTGACATATTTTGTCACTGTTCCTTCCACAGGCCAGTTCTTGTACAGCCATGTCCAGATCACAAATGCAACCAGACCTCCAAGTTGGCAAAATCAGGCTCTAATCCCGTCAGGAGAAAGTGAGGCGACCACAGGACCCGGAGTCTCGTTGAGCATCAAAGGCCGGCTGGTTCCAGTGGTGAGGAAACAGCGGTGGATTTACAATGGGCAGCACCGTGTTGACTGTTGGTTTGCAAAGAACAATGCTGCCCGTTTGATTGATGGATCATATGGAGATTACCTTGTGTCACATCTCTTTGACACAACTACAGGCAAATCCAATCAACTCTAACTTCACCGGCTGGAGGGGAATATGAAGTATAATTTTCTCCACTGCTCCTCGTTGGGTTCAATATATTTTAGGCTCTTGCACCATCATGAACATTATGCTTTGTTGTCTTGGTAACAACATAGTTTGCAAAATTGCACGAAAGGTGTTTTGAGATTTCATTAAAATCTCAGCCTCTAAGCTGTTTTGAGGTCTGGAAAACCTTTCTCCCAAATAAAGAGTCTTGTTTTTCTCCAGGATGGGTACACATTGTAGTTTCTGTCAATAAAATCAATCTGCTTTCTAATTAAGAATATAGTGGTCACCACGTATGTTTAACTCCACATATCCCCATTCCCACACCCACTGCAGTCAGGCTTGGCAAGATCGGACACATCCCTCAGTGAAATCTTCCATAAGACAAGTGCAGTCATTTCAGAGGCTAATGTTGCTGCCGAATATCCAAAATTAAATAATGGAATGTGTGAATTAGAAGTAGCAGCGGGCAATTTGACTTATTGGGTCTGTTTTGCTGTTGAGTAAGATCAATCCATCTTCTCTCATGTTAAATTTATGCTGTTAATTTTAAACTTCCCACCATTGCAATATAACTGTGACCATTGGCAGTATCTATACCCAACTCTGCTGTGAAAAAATATCAAAGACTTTGCCTCCCTCTCCCATTGATGGTGGTAAGCTCAGTTCCTCTGAGTATCAAAGTCATGGTGCCATGTGGTGCCACGGTAGCTCAGCGGTTGGCACGATGCTGCTAGAGTTTGGGGGTTTGCCAGAGTTCAGAGTTCAATTCTGGCGCCATTTTATCAGGTGTCTCTGTACATCCCTCCCCATGGAATGCATGGGTTTTATCCGGTCCTCTGGTTTCCTCCCACAGTCCAAAGACATACTGCATAGGTTAATTGTAAGTTAATTGCATTGTAAGTTGTCCTGTGATTAGTTATGGGTTAATTGGGCTTGTTGGGGGGGTGGCTCGAAAGGCCAGAAAGGCCTATTCTGCTCGGGATTGCTAAATAAATAAATAAATAAACAAATAAACAAATAAACAAATAAACAAACAAACAAACACACACACACACACACACACACACACACACACACACACACACACACACACACACACATAAATAAATAAAAGTAAATTTATTATTAAAGTACGTATATGTTACCATATGCTACCTTGGGATTCATTCACTTGCAGGTACTAACAAGGCAGTATATGGTAGGTAACATGTACAGCATATACTTTTCAAAGTAAAAATAATAATAGAATTTATGAAAAACTATAAATAAAGAAAGACTGACAAACAACCGATGTGCAAAAGAAGACAGATTGTGCACCCAATCTCCATTAGCCCCACTCACTGGACCCTCCCCCACCCCCTCACCGTCCTGCTTTCTGTATTCCTTTATCTGTCTGGACATAAAAGGGTTAACTGTTAATGTTTGCTCAATGAGTCCAATTAACAGCAAACTGCATAGAGTCTGTCCGTGTTACTGGAGGATTTCCCACTTACACGAAAAAATGGTTCATTTTAGAAATGAATCTCCCTGCAGTAAACGTGCACCCAGTGGCCAGCCATAGAGTTATACAGCATGGAAATGCCCTTCGGCCCATCTCACCAATGCTGATCAAGCTGAGCCGGTCCCATTTGCCGGTATTTGGCTCTCATCTTTTTAAACCTTTCCTACACATGTACCTGTTTAAACCTTGCAGGTGTAGCCACCTCCACAAATGGAAGAAGTGAAAGAAAAAGACAAACGGAGACTATGTGGAAGGGAAGCATTAGATTAATCTTGGAGTAGCTTAAATGTCAGCACAATATTGTGAGCCAAAAAGACCTGTACTGTGCTGTTGTGTTCTATGTTCAGAGTTCTACTCTTTCCTCTGGTAGCCTATTCCATAAACCCACCAACTTCTGTGTAAATGAGACTTACTCCACAGGTCCCTTTTAAATGTTATCCCTCCGCCTTAAATCTATGCCTTTAAAAATTAGACCCCCCTACCCCGCAAATACGAATGTGACCGTTCCCTGTATCTATACTTCGCTTTGCTGCAAAAAAAGACATTGCTTCTTTAAATAATAAGGTGATTGGAGGAAAGTTTAATAGGAGTGTCAGAGGTAAGTGAGAGCAGTGGGTGTGTCAAATGCCCTGCCAGGGATAATGGTCGAGGCAGATATATAAGGGACATTTGAGAAACTCCTAGATAAGCACATGGATGATTGGAAAATGGAGGAATATGGAGGAGGGAAGGGTTAAATTGATCTTAGAGTAGGTTGAAATGTCGACACAGCATTGTGGGCTGAAGGGTCTGTACTGTGCTGCATTGTTCTATCACAAGCAAGAGAAAATCTGCGGATGCTGGACGTCCGAGCAAGAGATACAGAATGCCAGAGGAACTCAGCAGGCCAGGCAGCATCTACAGAAAAGAGTAGAGTCAACACATAGGGCCAAGACCCTTCTTCAGAACTCAATTGTTCCATGTTCTCTCTCGCCTTGATGAGAGCAATTGCAATAAGGAGAGGTTGAACAAATCTTGGCTTTGAGGTGGCAGAGCTTAAAGGGAGATTTTATGGAGGTTTATAAGATTATGAGAAGCATAGGTTGAGTAGCCAGTCTGTATCTTTTTCCTAGAGATTAAATGTTTAATACCAGAAGGCACGTATTTAACATTATAAGGGTAAGTTCAAAGGAGGTGTAAAGGTTCTCAGCCCGAAATGTCAACTGTTTCCTCCCCTGCATAGATGCTGCCTGACCTGTTCGGTTCCTCGAGCACTTTCTGTGAGTTCAAGATTCCCAGCATCTGCAGAATTTATTGTGTTTGTACTGGGCAGGTTTTCTACACAGAGTGGTGTGCCTGAGGTGATGATCGAGGCAGATTGATGCACCATCAATAACTCTCGGAGACATGAGGCGAGAGATAGGCTTTTATTAGCTGGAAGAGAGCACCATCAGCAGCAAGAGACCATCACACAACATCCTGGAGACTGAGGGAGGAGCAGTGCCTCCAATCGCCTTTATACAGGGGACTGTGGGAGGAGCCACAGGAGCAGTCAGCAGGGAGAACGTGTCCAGACTGGTATATTTAGTTCACCACACAGATACAATACAAGCATTTAAGAGGCTATGAGATAGACACACAAGTGTTCAGAAAATGGAAGGATGTAGACACTGTAGGCAGAAGGAAGTATTTAGTTGGGCACTAGATTACTATCTTAATTAGTTCAACACGCCATAATGAACTAAAATGTGTGTTCCTGTGTTGTACTGTAGTTTCAAAGATTAGCGGCCATCTGTGAGGAAAGGTTGAGTGAGATAGGGCTTTTCTCTTTGGAGTGAAGGAGTATGAGAGGTGGTTTTTTTTAGAGGTGTGCATGAGATATAAGATAGAGTGGACAACTAGAACATTTTTCCCACGGCAGCAGGCAGCAAGCAGCAACAGCTAATACCAGTCCATTTAAAGTGAGTGAAGGAAGGCATAGGGGGATGTCAGAGGTGGGTTTTTACACAGAGAGTGGTGGGTATGTGGAATGCACAACCGGGGTGATAGTAAAGGGTGATACATTCAAGAGTCTCTTAGATAGACACATGGATGATAGAAAAATGGAGGGTTATTGACTGTGTACAAGGGAAGTGTTAGATTGATCTTGGAGGAGGTTAGAAGGTCAGTATAACATCGTGGGCTGAAGGCCCTGTACTGTTCTATACTGTTCAATGTTCTATAACTTTTCTGGAGGGAAAGCTTCATCTCATCTGACTTGCTACAAGAAATCACTTAGCCTTTTGCATCTATGGCAATTCCCAGTAGAGCAGATTCCATCAGCCACATTCCTTGCTTCCTTACTGCTTACGGAGAGCAGATCCAAACATTCATGACCATCTGAGGGAGAGAAGCTTTGCCTCCGTATCGTTTTAATTGGGCGATTTTCAAACAGAGACTCCGAGTTCTGCAATAGAAACAAAAAAAAAATATGGAAACTCTCAGCAGGTCAGGGAGCATTTGGAAAGGGGGAAAAAAAAAACAGGGAAAAAATGTTTCAGGTCGAAAACGATTTGGCGGAATGGGAAAGAATGGAAATGAGTCAGTTTTGATCGAGATTGTCCCATAAGAGGAATTGTTCTCCTAGTCAGCATTCCTCATGAACTTAATGTTCCCATTAACAGAACACGCAGCCTTGATTTAGCAGGAAGATGTACTAGGAATAGCACATGATATCAGCTTCAGTTGCAGCTGGTCAAAGGCCATTCAGCCCATTACATCCTTGCTGAGCTTTTTATCCATCTATACTAATCCAATTTGCCTACATTAGGAGAGTATCCTGCTATGCCTTGGCTATTTAACTGTCTGTCTTAATATCTCTTAAACGAAGTAATTCATCTGATTTTGTCACATTTCAATTATCAAGCACTTTATTTAAATGCAAACACCCCTCTGGCCCCTTTAAAACTCCTTCCTCTATCTGGAATATGAACACAGCTGGTTTTCTTACCGAGGGTTGGCCTACATTTGTGCTAAAAAGTGCCCAACCAAGATTAAATCAAATAGATTCCTGGGATGTGCGGCCTTATCCTATGAGGAAGTGTTAAGCAGACTGGCCATTTGCTCTCTAGTGTTCTGAAGACTGGGATATGATCTCATTGAAAAGTACAGAATTCTCCAAATATAATTTGGGCTCCAAACAGCCTTTCCAGGTGAGTTGACACTTCACCAGTGACTCTATCGGAGCATCTGATGCTCCTGATGTGGTCTCCTCTACATCGGTGAGACCCAACATAGACTGAGGGACTGCTTCTCCAAGTACCTTCATCCACTACAAAAGGCCAGCTTTCCCAGTGGCCACCCATCTTAATTCCACTCACCTGTCCCATTCCAACGTGTTAGTTCATGGCCTCCTCTACTGCCACGATGAGGTTGCACTCAGTTTGGAGGAGTAACACCTTACATTCAGCCTGGGTAGCCTCCAATCTGAAGTCATAATCATCAATTTCTCTAATTTCCAGTAATTCTCTCCCCCCCCCCCACCTTCTCACTTTTTCCATTCCCCATTTTGGCTCCTCCTTACCCCTTCTCGCCTGTCTATCACCATCCTCTGGTGCCCTTCCTCCTTCCTTTTCTCCCATGGTCCACTCTCCACTCCTATCAGATTCCTTCTTCTCAGCCCTTTACCTCTTCTGCCTTTCACCTCCCAGCTTGTTACTTCATCCTCCCCTTCCTGCTCACCGAGTCTCACATCTCACCTGCCAGCTTGTACTCCTCTCCCTCACCACAACTTCTTCTTCTGGCTTCTTTCCCCTTCCTTTCTAGTCCTGACGAAGGGTCTCGGCCTTAAATGCCAACTGTTTATTCCTCTCCATAGATGCTGCTTGACCTGCTGAGTTCCTCCAGTATTTTGTCTGTGTGTGCGCCTGTGTTGTATAGAATTCTTGTAGGACTTGATAGCGTAGACGCAGTGCTATTGCTTCCACTATCTATTTTCTAAAGTCTCGTGTGCTTCCTCCCCAATGGTAGTAACGTGAAGAGCGCATGTCCCGTGTGTGAGAGTCTTTAATGATGGATGCCTCCTTCATCATGAGGCACCATCTCTTGAAGATGTCCTCGATGGTGTTGAGGGTTGTGCCCTTGATGGAGCTGGCTGAGTCTACAACCCTCTGCAGCCTCTTATGATCTTGTGCATTGGAGCCCCCATTGCAGGCTGTGATGTAACCAGTCGGAGTGCTCTCCACAGTCCATCTGTGGAAATTTGCTCGAGTCTTTGGTGACATTCCAGATTTCCTATGGCTCTTTAGCAAAGCAGATGTGCCGTCTTTGTGATTGCACCAATATGCTGGGCCTGGGATAGATCTGCTGAGGAGTTGACACCCAGGAACTTAAAGCTGCTCACCTCTTTCGCTGATGACCACTCCATGAAGGTTGGTGTGTGCTATCCTGACTTTCCCTTCCCGAAGTCCACACCAGATCCTTGATCTTGCTGCTGTTGTGACACCACACAACCAGCTGTCTCACTCCTGTAAGCCTCCTCATTGTCATCTGTCGGAATAGAGAAAGTTAATATGGGATTTGTTGAGTTCAAAATCATGGATGTTATTTACTCAGTAATAATAAAAACCAGAGACTTTCCAGAGGCTTTCGGGTCACCTATATAAGCTGATTCACCAAAAATAATGGCATTAAGAGGAACTGTTCTAGACAAGGTTTTCTTACATCCAGAATGTACTATTTGATAGAAGGTTGAAGAACTTTAGTAACTTTAGTGAGGCAATTGTTAGGCTTTGAATGGAAAGTAACAACACATTGAGAAAAGTAAGGGGATTGGTATTTTAAAGAATTCAATTTGAACTAAGGGGCCAACAAAGAGACATTAGGACAACTGGTTTCCATCTGTAGTGCATTGTGGGCTGATACTATGTTTATAAGTCCCATTCATTCAAAATTGTTGCATGCTACATCTGGAACATTTAATACCGTAGGGTCATACAGACTGGAACAGAGCCTTGAATTTGCCATTCCATTCCAATCATCAAACACCCTTTTATACTAATCCTACACTAATCTCTGGTATTTAACACTTGTCTCACAGACATTGGTGAACAGATTAATTTTCCTCGGTCTAAATGTACCATTGTGCAACTGGGTGTTGGGCTTCCTATCAAACAGATCTCGAATGCACAACTGCCCCTCCTTCCCCGTCATCCTCAACATGGTGCCACCCAGGGCTGTGTGCTGAGCCCATTGCTGTACACTCTGCTCACACATGACTAAACGGCCAAACACCCGAACATTCGCATTGTCAAGTTCACCGATGAAACAACATTGGTGGGGCTCATCACCAACAATGATTAGACCATCTACAGAGAATTGGTGGAAGAGCTGGAGGCCTGGTGTCAGGCAAATAACCTCTTCCTTAATGTCAACAAGACAACTTCAGAAGAACTCACACAACTTAGAGCCCCCTTTACATCGGCGGCACGGCAGTGGAAACTGCAAACAGTTTCAAACTGCTGGGAATGCTCATCACACAGAACTCTCAAGAAACTCAACAGTCAAGAAACTTCACTAGTGCTTCTACTTTCTGAGGAGGCTAGAGAGAGCTGGACTTGGCGCATCTGTCCTCATTTCATTCTACAGATGCGCAGTAGAGAGCATCACTAGCACCAGCCTACCCGCCATCAAGGACGTGCATACAGAAAGGTGCTGGAAAAAGGCCAGTAACACCTTGAAGAAGCCCACACATCCTGCTCAAAGACTGGTCGTCCCACTTCAATTGGGGAGGAGGTTACATCGCATCCATGCCAGGACCACTGACTCAAAAATATTTACTTTTCCCAAACAATAAGGCTGAGCCCACCTCCAGTAACTCCACTACCACTTTATTATTTTGTGTCAGTCACATTATGTACAGCTGAGTGTCACTTTATGGCTGCAATCAATTTATGTATATAAGCTGACTATTTATTTATTGAGTGTTTTTTTAATATTATTGTTGTTATGTTCTTTATCTTTTATGTTTCTTTGTACTGCACTGGATCTGGACTAACAATTATTTTGTTCTCCTTACACTTGTGTATAGGAAGTGACATTAAACAAGCAGACGGGCAGCATCTGTGAAGAAGAGTAAACAGTTGACGTTTCAGTCTGGTCTAAAAGGTCAACTGTTTACTCTTTTCCATAGGTGCTGCCTGGCCTGCTGAGCTCCTCCAGCATTTTGTGTGTGTTGCTTTCGATTTCCAGCACCTGCAGAGTCTCTTGGTGTTTAAGACATCAAGCAATCTTGAATGCAGTCTCTTGAATCATTTTTATTCTTTCCACGTTCCGATCAACTCCCCCAAGATCCTACCACCCATTCACGCATTTACAGCAGCCAGCTAACATACCGTACTAATCCTCACATCTTTAGGTTGTGTGAGTAAACTGGAACCCCCAAGAGGAGAGCAGTATGATTACAGAGAGAGCGTGTAAACTCCACACAGGCAGGACCAGAAATCAGAACCAAACCTGCGTTACTGGAACAGAACTGCTTTCAGAGAAGTTTTTTTGTATCAATTGAAGTAACACTCCATTAAATTGACGGTAAAGCCAGGAACTTAATGATGTATGAAGAACTTCTGTAATATAACTACCTGCCATAAAAACAAAACAATAACATCAAATTTTCTCCAAAGGGAACTTAATGGTGTTGTCAAAGTGCCGGACATTTCTGGCCGACAGTCAGAATACCTCAGTAATTCAGATCATATAGTTCAACAGAGTGTACTGCACTTCTGAAGGAAGCAAAGGTAAATGTCAAGGAGAGGAGAGAGAGAGGAGAGTCATTTCATCTTCCATGGTTTAAGAATGACTGTGGATATTTGAAACCTCCCTTCCAAAACAAGGGTGGGAAAGTGCTCAAAGAGAATATAAAGAAATATATGTTCTATACTACTTTAGACAGACAGAAACTCATATTCCAAACAGCCTTTCCCCTTAAGACAAATAGATACTCTAAATAAAGGCCTACTATATACTGTAGGTATGCTGTCTACAGGACAGCAGATGTACCTATGCTGACTAAATACCACCCGCAAGATACACTGTCTACAAGACTAGTACATGTAGCATTACACGTGAAGCCAACTTCTGAACATAATTGAAAGAACAGTGGGTACAGGCAGAAGTTTTAAAAGGGAAAATGTGATAGGAATGAAACTCAAGTCAAAGATACAATGGTTGTTGAAATCAATTAATAGTAGCAAAATACTGTTATCATTAATTCAGTGGCAGAAAGGTTATAACACAGAATGGCCACCATATGACATACCGTATGCCATTTCAGACTGATGAATATGAATGAGCTATTTCTGTGATAGCTGGTCAATAAAGCACCAATTCTAACTACTAAGGTGATGACCCAAAGTTTTGACAAGCACGCCCACCCAAGGCAACAGCCAACCTCACCGCTGTGAGGTTTTGAGGTTTTTGAACACTCACGAGGAAATCTACAGATGCTGGAAATTCAAACAACAACACACACAAAATGCTGGTGGAACACAGCAGGCTAGGCAGCATCTATAGGGAGAAGCACTGTCGATGTTTCGGGCTGAGACCCTTCGTTTCGGCTCGAAACCTCGACAGCGCTTCTCCCTATAGATGTTGCTGGCCTGCTGTGTTCCACCAGCACTTTGTGTGTGTTGTTGTTTGAACACTGTTGGTTTTGAACACTGCAGAAGTGCATGGATAAAAGCACGTAAGTGACTCAAGTGATAACATGTTGGAGGATAACAGATGCATCACCCGTAGTTACAGCAGATGGTAGATAGTGAATTCTTATAGATGTACTACTGAGGCTGGTATTTAGTCAGTGTGCCTATGCATCGGGTCCTGTAGGTAGTGTACCTATATAGCTGGCCTTTAGTTAGTGTATCTATTTGTCTTATAAGGAAAGATTGAGAAAGCCTAGGCTTTTCTCTTTGGAGTCAAGGAGGATGAAAGGTGACAATAGAAGGAAGCAAGATGATAAGAGGCATAGATCAGGTGGACAGCCAATAACTTTTTCCCAGGGTAGCACTGGAAATGCCAGACAAACTTAGTAAGTATTTTCCGTTAGTCTTCACTGTAGAAGACACCAATAGTATGCCAGAAATTCAAGAGTGTCAGGAGACAGAAGTGATTGTAGTTGCTATTACTAAGGAGAAAGTGCTTGGGAAGCTGAAAGACTTGAAGGTAAATAAGTCACCTGGACCAGATGAACTACAACCCAGGTTCCTGAACAACATAGCTTAAGAGATTATGGAGGCATTAGTAATGATCATTCAAGAGTCACTGGATTCTGGAATGGTTCTGGAAGACTGGAAAATTGCAAATGTCACTCCACTCTTTAAAAAGGGAGGGAGGCAGAAGAAAGGAAATCATAGGCCAGTTACCCTGACCTCAGTGGTTGGGAAGGTGTTAGAGTCCATTATTAAGGATAAGGTTTTGGGGTACTTTGAAATGCATGATAAAGTAGACTAAAGTCAGCAAGGTTTCCTTCAGGGGAAATCTTGCTTGACAAATTTGTTGAAACTCTTTGAGGGAATAGTAGGCAGGATGGACAAAAGAGAGTCAGTGAATATCATTTACATGGATTTTCAGAAGGCCTTTGACAGGGTGCACACATAAGGCTGCTTAACATGAAGAGCCCATGGTGTTACAGGAAAGATACCAGCATGAAGAGAAGATTGGCTGACCGGCAGGACACAAAAAGGGGCAATAAAGGGGACCTATTCTAGCTGGCTGCTGATGACGAGTGGTGTTTCGCAGGGGTCGGTATAGGGTCCACTTCTTTTCACATCACATGTCAACAATTTGGATGACAGAACTGCTGGCTTTGTGACCGAGCTTGCAAATGATACAAAGATAAATGAAGGTGAAGGTAGTGTTGAGGAAGCAGTGAGTCTGCAGAATGTCTTAGACAGATTGGGAGAATGGGCAAAGAAGTAGCAGATGGAATATTGTGTAGGGAAGTGTATGGTCGGGCACCTTGGTAGAAGGAATTATAGGCTTAGTCTATTTTCTAAATGGGGAGAAAATTCAAAAATCAGACATGCAAAGGGAGTTGGGTGATCTTGTGCAGGATTCCTTAAAGGTTAATTTGCAGGTTGAGTCAGGAAGGTGATACACCATCAATAACTCACTCTGAGACGTAAAGGCGAGATATCAGCTTTTATTGACTGGAAGAAGGAACAAGCAGTGATTGACCACCATACTACATTCTGGAGACAGAGAGGCCGGGCTCAGACCTCAATCACCTTTATACCGGGGCCAGTGGGAGGAGCCACAGGAGCAGTCAGCAGGGGGCGTGTCCAGACAGGTATATGTAGTTCACCACAGAAGGCAAATGCAATGTTAGCATTCTCTTTGAGAGGACTTGAATATAAGAGTAAGGATGTGATGCTGGGTCTTTATAAGGCATTGGTCAGAGCACAGCTGGAGTAATGGGAGCAGCTTTAGTCCCTTATCTATGAAAAGATGTGCTGGCATTGGACAGGGTCCAGAGGAGGTTTATGAGAATGACTCCAGGAATGTAAGGATTAATATAGGAGAAGCATTCCGTCTCTTGGCTTGTACTTACTGGAGTTTAGAAGAATCTCACTGAAACCTAACAGATATTGAAAGGCCTAGACAGAGTGGATATGGAGAGGATGTTTCCTATAGTGGGGGAGTTTGGGACTAGAGGGCACAGCCTCAGAATTGAGGGGTGTCCATTAAGAACAGAGATGAAAAGGAATTTGTTTAGCCAGAGGGTAGTGAATCTGTAGAATTCTTTACCATGGATGGTTGTGGAGGCCAAGTCATTGAGTATATTTAAAGCAGAGGTTGACAGGTTCTTGGCTAGTCAGAGTCTCAGAGGTTACAGGGTGAAGGCAGGAGAGTTGGGATAAGAGGGATAATAAATTAGCCATGATGGAATGACTTGATGGCCTGAGTGGCCTAATTCTCCTCCTATATATCATATGGTCTTATGGTCTTATGGTCTTATTGGTTTATAGTGTGTATTGTACTTGCTGAAACACATATCTCTTTCAGTTAAATTTTTTGTTTCCCAATTTTGAAATACATTATTTAAAAAAGCATTTGGTCAAACCACTTGGACAATCAAAGCTTTCACTGATTTTCTCCACTATTGAAGAGTGAAAAACATTCGCAATAGGGGCTATTAATCACAGAATAAAAGGACACTTTGACAGAGTTAACCCATTGTCTGTTTATGCAGAGGTACTGAGTGAATTTTCAGAGCTGACACTCCTGTCAGCTTCCAACAACACTTCAGCTTCTGAAGTCACATCATATTAAATGAGGAAAAAAATGTGTGAACAGACCTTTAAACCCCTGTATTTTCTGTCTTTCTCACTAAATATTGGACCCTACCCCTTACTGCCCTCCCCCCAAAATCATAGAGGTTCTGCAGATGCTGGAAATCTTGAGCAACATGCACAAAATACTAGATGAATCCATCAAGTCAGGTATTGTCTATAGAGGATATTAAACAGTTGATATGTTGGTCTTAATTTTAAATAGACTTTTAAATATACAGAATGATGAATAAAATTTAAAATATACTTATATATTTAAGGTAGAATCTGAAACATAGAACAATATAGCACAGGAACACGGTGTTTGGCCTATCAAAAACCGTAGAGTTGTGGACACAGCTCAGCACATCTCAGGAACCAGCCTCCCCTGTATGAACTCTGTCAACACTTCCTGCTGCTTCAGTAAACAGCCAGCATAATCATAGATCCCATCCACCTAACCTTCTCTCTTCTTCCCTCTCCCAGCGGGCAAAGGACACAAAAGCCTGAAAGCATGTAGCACCAGGTTCAAGGACAGTTTCCACCCTGCTATTGTAAGACTGTTGAATGGTTCCCTGGTAAAATAATATGAGTTAGAAAAGAGACCTTGAAATTGAGACTATAGGCTGTAGAACCAATCCAATGTCGAGGTGAGTGAATTTATCCACACCGGTTCAGGAGCCTGATGGCTGTAGGGCAGTAACTGTTCCTGAACCTTGTTGATGTGGGACGCAGTGCTTTTATGCCTCCTGCCAGATGGTAGTAACTGACAAGATGGCATGGCCTGGGTGGTGGAGTTTCTTTTAGCAGTGCGCCTTGTAGGTGAGCTCAATAGATGTGCTTTGACCCTGCACACGTGGTTTGCCTGTGATGGACTGGGCCGTATCCAGCACTTTCTATTTTTCCTGTTCCTGGGTATTGGTATTTCCATATGAGGTCATGATGCAACCAGTTAGGATACTCTCCACTGTGCATCAATAGAAGTTTGTCAAAGTTTCTGGTGATATGCTGAATCTACACAAGCTTTTAAGAAAGTAGAGGTGCTGTCATGCCTTTACTTTCTTAGAAACATAGAAAATCTACAGCACATATAGGCTCTTTGGCCCCCCCCCGCGACATTCTTACGACCATGTAACCTACTCTAATGGCTGCATAGAATTTCCCTCTCGCATAGCCCTCTATTTTTCTAAGCTCTGTGTACTTATCTAAGAGTCTCTTAAAAGACCCTACTGTATCAGCCTTTACCACCTTTACCGGCAGTGCATTCCACACACCCACTACTCTCTGTGTGAAAAACTTACCTCTGATATCCCCCTTGTACCTACTTCCAAGAACCTTAAAACCATGCCCCCTTGTGTTAGCTATTTCAGCCCTTGGAAAAAGCCTCTGGTTATCCACATGATCAATGCTTATCAGCATCTTATACACCTCTATCAGGTCACCTCTCATCCTCCATCGCTTCAAGGAGAAAAGGCCAAGTTCACTCAACCTATTCTCATAAGGCATGCTCCCCAATCCAGTCAACATCCTTATGAGTCTCCTCTACCCTCTTTCTATAATATACTACAGGAAGGATGTGTATTGAGGTGACCAGAGCTGAACACAGTATTCTAAGTGGGGTTAGTACTTTCGTTTGGGTTTACTCTACAAAGTCAAAAGCCAGTGGTTAAACACTAATTCACAGTGGCCTTACACTGCAAATCAGTCAGTTTTTCCATCTGGGAAGACCATTATGAAAGCTGATTAAAACTGAGTGGTGTTTTGCACCCATGAAATGAAGTTCCGCTCTTTCAGATTCACAAGCAGCAAAATACGTATTCTACGGCAGCTCAGATATTGAGCAACGTGACGTGTTAGGCAGCATCTGTGGAGGAAAGTAAAGAGTTGATGTTTCTGGTCAAGATCCTTTATCTGTACCTCAAATATTAAAATAGGCAAAGAAATCAGCAAAATAACATCATTTTCAAAGCCTCCTTTCTGTTTCATTAGACATTTAGTCAACAGATTGCTACTTTCAATCGAGACAATGATTATGTTGGGTTGATTCAATGCTTGCCATGTTATCATGGTGGTTTTGTTACCGAGATAGTGTGTGAACCATATACTCAGCGCTATGGATTGAAATCACACTGTGGCAACTGTAAATTTCTGTTTTGCTAGTTAAATAAATTTGAAATGAAAAGCTGCTTGTGAGAATGGTGACCAAGCAGCAAGCAGGGTCCTTATGACAGCTCTAGGGGAGATGATTTCCAAAGGATCTGTGGAAACCTGGCTGTGTGGATTCAGAATTGGCTTGTCAACAGGAACCAGAGGGTGGTAGTAGACAGAACATATTCTGCCTGGAGGTAGGTGCTCTACAGGGATCTGTTCTTGTCAGGCCTGCTCCCATTAATACCTTCCAATCTGTACATGCAGGCATCTCCTGGCCTCCACTTAGCTAATGGGATTCACCTGCCGCTCATTCCAGACTCATCACCTGCAGCCTATTTAACCCCAGTTCTCATCCACAGTTCTTGTTCACTGATCAAACCAGCTGGCTCAACCTGTTGTTCCTTGCCTTCATTCTCCCTGCCTAAAGTTTACCTTGTTGCTTGTTGAGTTTAGTTTTTTCCTCTCTCTTGTTTGGAGGCCTCTCATTTTGTGGTCTGTTGTTAAAGTTATTGTTCAGTGCTGGATCATCTCCACTGCTCTACTGTTGGGTCAAGCCTCCTCTATATTTCCTGATGGTAGTATAGCTCCTGCTCTTTGTGATTTTTATGAATGACTTTGATGACGAAGTTTTACTGAGTAGTAGATGACACAAAGGTTGTGATGTTGTTGATAGTTAGAAGGTTGTTGTAGGTTACAACAGGATATGGGAAAGATGCAAAGCTGGGCTGAGAGGTGGCAGATGGAGTTCAGTCCAGAAAAATGCAAAGTGATACACTTTTGGAGGTCCTATTTGAAGGTACAGTTCAAAGCACTCTAGGATTTTTAGCAGTGTGGAAGAACTAGGGATCTTGGGATCCATGTCCATAGACCCCTCAAAGTTGCAGTGCAGCTTGATAGGTTGTTTATGAAGGTGTATTGGTGTATTAGCTGCCTTTAGTTTGGGAATTCAGTTCCAGGGCTGTCAGCTAATGTTGTAGCTTTGTCAGACTCTGATAAGACCATATTTGGACTATTGTGTTCATTTCTGGTCACTTCATTATAGGACTATGTGGAAGCTTTTAGAAAGGGTGCAGAGGAGACTTACCAGGAGGCTGTCTGGATTAGAGAACATGTCTTATGAGGAAAAGTTGAGTTAACCTGTGCTTTTCTCCTTGGAGTGAAGAAGGGTGATAGGTGACTTGGTAGAGGTGCCCAAGATTATGAGACATGGATAGAGTGGACAGCCAGCACCTTAATTTTTGGATGGCAATGGCCATGTACTAGAGGACACACTCATAAGCTGAGTGGACTAAGGTTCAGGGGAGATGTTGGAGGGAGGTTAATTTACACTGAGAATGGTGGGTGACTGGAACACAGTTGAGGGTGGTGGTAGAGGCTGATATAATAGAGACATTTAAGATTCTCTTAGATTGACACATGGATGTAATGCAGGGTTTTAAGCTGTGTAGGAGTACATGAATTAAAACAGCACACCACAGGAGGACTATTGAAAGAACATCAAAATTAAAACTACAAATGCAAGAAAATTGAAATGGAAACAGAATGTGTGTGTGTGTGTGTGTGTGTGTGTGTGTGTGTGTGTGTGTGTGTGTGTGTGTGTGTGTGTGTGTGTGTGTGTGTGTGTGTGTGTGTGTGTGTGTGTGTGTGTGTGTGTGTGTGTGTGTGTGTGTGTGTGTGTGTGTGTGTGTGTGTGTGTGTGTGTGTGTGTGTGTGTGTGTGTGTGTGTGTGTGTGTGTGTGTGTGTGTGTGTGTGTGTGTGTGTGTGTGTGTGTGTGTGTGTGTGTGTGTGTGTGTGTGTGTGTGTGTGGACTCTGCCACCTGTTCCACAGAGCACAAAGGAGAAACATACTTGGCCATTTCACATTAACGACATCATCTATTCTTCTGCTGCACTACAATTCTTCATTTCAAAATGGCATCTTAAGTTCGAACTTTAGAGGTAAGAAGAAGCTTGTAGCTTCATTTAACCTTCATAGAGCCAACTTCTGCATTACCTGTGCCCCAAGGAAATGATCCATATTGTGATTTTTCAGAATGTGAAGCTGCATTATTGCGCATGCATCAGGGAACTCAAGTTCACAATAAACTTAGTTTTTCTCACAGATTCCATGAGGTTGAAAAACATGAGTTCCTGCAGATGTTGGAAGTCCAGGGCAACACACAAAATGTTGGAAGAACTCAGCAGGTTAGGCAACAGCCATGGAGAGGAATAAACAGTCGAAATTTCAGGCTGAGACCTTTCATCAAGATTCATGTCCTGATGTAGGATTTTGGACTAAAATGTCGATCGTTTACTCTCCTCTGTTGGTGTTGCCTGGGCAACACACAAGATGCTGGAGGAACTCGGGGCAGGCAGTGTCTATGGACAAGAATAAACAGTTATCGTTTTGGGCTGAGCCCCTTCATCTAGAGTCCCGATGAATGGTCTTGGCCTGAAACGTCGGCTGTTTATTCCTTTCCATACTATAGATGCTGCCTGACCTACTGAGTTCCTCTAGCATGTTGTGTGTAGCTCCATGAGAATGAACTTTAATCCTTACCTCAAAACTTTTGGTAGTGGTTTGTGAGTTCTGCAATGGCAAATTTCTGTAATTTCTTGGGAGTCTTCAACAATGGCTCCAGTCCCCTTGAGGCCTCTTGTCATCAAGTCAAGCAATGGCAAAAACCTCCTTAATTCCACTCATACTCCTCCTTTAGTTGATAACTCAGCACTCCTCCATGTTGTACAATACTTGGGAGAAGCATTGAGAGGCTCAGGAGCAATGTACTCTGGGTGAGGGAATTTTACCAGTGCCTTGACTTCCTCAGGTGGGTAAAGAAATTTGGCATGTCCATGTTGTCCCTCACCAGTTTTTATAGACGCACCATAGAAAGCATCCGATCCAGATGCATCATGGCTGGGTGTGGCAGCAAGAAACCATAGGGAGTTAAAGACATGGCTCAGTACATCATGGGAATCAGCCTACCCTCCATAGACTCTGCCTACATTTCTCACTGCCTCAGTAAAGAAGCCAACATAATCAAAGACCTCTCCTGCTCCAGACATTCTCTCTTCTTCCCCCCTCCTCCCTTGCATTAGAAGATACAAAAAAAACTTGAAAGCTTGAAGCACCATGCTCAAGGACAGCTTCTATGCTCACCATTACAACACTATTGTACCATAAGTAAGACTCCAGATCATAGCCTTGGACTTTATTGTCTATCTGCACTGCACGAGTCAGCATGGATTTATGAAGGAAAAATCATGCTTGACTAATCTTCTGGAGTTTTTTGAGGATGTAACTATGAAAATGGACAAGGGAGAGCCAGTGGATGTAGTGTACCTGGACTTCCAGAAAGCTTTTGATAAAGTCCCACATAGGAGATTAGTGGGCAAAATTAGGGCACATGGTATTGGGGGCAGAGTTCTGACATGGATTGAAAATTGGCTGGCTGACAGGAAACAAAGAGTAGCGATTAACGGGTCCCTTTCGGAATGGCAGGCTGTGACCAGTGGGGTACCGCAAGGTTCGGTGCTGGGACCGCAGCTGTTTACAATATACATTAATGATTTAGATGAAGGGATTAAAAGTAACATTAGCAAATATGCTGATGACACAAAGCTGGGTGGCAGTGTGAAGGAGGATGTTATGAGAATGCAGGGTGACTTGGACAGGTTGGGTGAGTGGGCAAATGTATGGCAGATGCAGTTTAATGTGGATAAATGTGAGGTTATCCACATTGGTGGCAAAAACAGGAAGGCAGATTACTATCTAAATGGAGTCAAGTTAGGAAAAGGGGAAGTACAACGAGATCTAGGTGTTCTTGTACATCAGTCAATGAAAGCAAGCATGCAGGTACAGCAGGCAGTGAAGAAAGCTAATGGCATGCTGGCTTTCATAACAAGAGGAATTGAGTATAGGAGTAAAGAGGTCCTTCTGCAGCTGTACAGGGCCCTGGTGAGACCCCACCTGGAGTATTGTGTGCAGTTTTGGTCTCCAAATTTGAGGAAGGACATTCTTGCTATTGAGGGAGTGCAGCGTAGGTTCACAAGGTTAATTCCCAGAATGGCGGGACTGTCATATGTTGAAAGATTGGAGGGACTGGGCTTGTATACACTGGAATTTAGAAGGATGAGAGGGGATCTGATTGAAACATATAAGATTATTAAGGGATTGGACATGCTGGAGGCAGGAAGCATGTTCCCGCTGATGGGTGAGTCCAGAACTAGAGGCCACAGTTTAAGAATAAGGGGTAGGCCATTTAGAACAGAGATGCAGAAAAACTTGTTCACTCAGAGAGTGGTGGATATGTGGAATGCTCTGCCCCAGAAGGCAGTGGAGGCCAAGTCTCTGGATGCATTCAAGAGAGAGTTAGATAGAGCTCTTATAGATAGCAGGGTCAAGGGATATGGGGAGTGGGCCAGGAACGGGGTACTGATTGTGTATGATCAGCCATGATCACAGTGAATGGCGGTGCTGGCTAGAAGGGCTGAATGGCCTACTCCTGCACCTACTGTCTATTGTCTCTATAACACTATGTCTTGCTGCATTTCCCTTGAACTACCTTGGTGTATTGATGTATGGGATCAACTGGACTACTTGCTCCGTGAAATAGACTCCTTCCATTCTGTAACGATTCTGTTGGTGCTTGATCAGGAATGAAACAGAATCCCTTTGATGCAAATTGCCTCTTTCACTCTGATCTGGACAAAGTCTACCACTTAGTGCAAGATTCCACTGAGACAATTATCAAGCCTATTGACAGGACATTTTATTTGGTTAACAGCTCTCCCATTCAGTTCTCTCTTTTGTCTTTCAATGAACAAAAATCAATGTGACGACTTTGTTCTCTATATCCACTGAGTTATTTTGGAAACAGACTTCGACATCCAAGCTCAGCTACTGAAGACAAAATCGTAAACAAAACTACTTTCAGCGCACAATGTATGAAATGGAAGAAGGAGGCCAGGCCATTCAGCCCATCAACACTGGTCTGTCCATTGAACAGAGTCCTGGGTATATTTAAGAAGAGGTTTACTCTTACTGTAGAGAAGTAGAGAAATTCACACAGTGTGAACAAGATGGATACCAAAACTTTGTAAAACTGTGACATGGTGAGAGAGAGAGTGAGAGTGAGAGAGAGAGAGAGAGAGAGAGAGAGAGAGAGAGAGAGAGGAGAGAGAGAGAGAGAGAGAGAGAGAGAGAGAGAGAGAGAGAGAGAGGAGAGAGAGAGAGAGAGAGAGAGAGAGGAGAGAGGGAGAGAGAGGGAGAGAGGAGAGAGAGGGAGAGAGGGAGAGAGAGAGAGAGAGAGAGAGAGAGAGAGAGAGAGAGAGAGAGAGAGAGAGAGAGAGAGAGGAGAGAGAGAGAGAGAGAGAGAGAGAGAGAGAGAGAGAGAGAGAGAGAGAGAGAGAGAGAGAGAAGAGAGAGAGGAGAGAGAGAGAGAGAGAGAGAGAAAACTTTATTCATGGAGTGTAGCAGGGTTGGAAGGAGATGAGGAGTGTGGGGGTGTCTATTACTGTTAGGGATATTGAAGGAGAGGGAAAAGAATTTAGGATTGCTGCAAGCACTCTTCTCCATGACTGTATCATCCTTTGAGTATAAAAATGTGATCATGTTTTTGTCAGTTTTTACCAAAGTAACTCAGAGCATAACCTCTGATAAATAATTTCTGTCCCTCAGGCTGTCCCTTCCAAATTTAGTGATGTTCCTTTCCTCTGCAGAGCCCTTGGCAAAGTTCTGAGCACATTTTCTGTTGAGTGCAAGTTGAGTGAACTGTTCGGAAGAGGGAAGGCAAACAGCACACGTGTTCTTCATATGAAAAGTATTCACCCTGCCTTGGAAGTTTTCATGTTTTATTGTTTTACAGAATTGAATCACAGTGGATTTAATTTGGCTTTTTTGACACTGATCAACAGAAAATAATCTTCTGTGTCAAAATGAAAACAAATTTTTACAAATTGGTCCACATTTATTACAATTATTAAACACAAAATAAATGATTGCATAATTACTCACCCCCTTCAAGTGAGTATTTAGTAGACTAACCTTTGGCAGCAATTATAGCTTTGAGTCTGTGTGGATAGGTCTCTACCAGCTTTGCACATCTGGACACCGCAATCTTTCACTATTCTTTTTTACAGAACTCTTGCAGACTGCATCGCGTTTTCTCCAGGATTTCGCTATAGTTTGCTGCATTCATTTTACCCTCTGCCTTCACAAGCCTCCCAGGACCTGCTGCGGAGAAGCATTCCCACAGCATGATGCAGCCACCACCATGCTTGAAGGTAGGGATGGTGTGTTTTTGATTATGTGTGATGTTTGGCTTATGCCAAAAATAGTGTTTAGTCTGATGGGCAAAAAGCTCAATTTTGGTTTCATCAGACCATAGAACCTTCTTCCAGCTGACTTCAGAATCTCTTCAGAATCCAGCTGAGATTTTAATTTAGTGTTTTTCAACAGTGGCTTTGTCTTTGCCACTCTCCCATAATGCTGTGACTGGTGAAGCACCCGGGCAACAGTTGTTGTATATGGAGTCTCTTCCATCTAAGCCACCAAAACTTGTAACTCCTCCAAAGTTGTCATAGGTCTCTTGATAGCTTTCCTCACTAGTACCCTACTTGCAGGGTCATTCATGTTTTTGAGGACGGCCTGCCCTAGGCAGATTTACAGCTGTGCCATATTCTTTCCATTTTTTGATGATTGAATTAACTGTACGCCAAGAGACATTCAGTGACTTGGAAATTTTCTTGTATCTATCTCCTGACTTGTGCTTTTCAATAACCTTTTCATGGAGTTGCTTGGCTTCATGGTGTAGCTTTTGCCAGGATACTGCCTCACCAGCTGTTGGACCTTCCAGATACGGGTGAATTTTCACTACAGTCAATTGAACTGCACACAGCTCTCCAAAAACAGATCTCCATTTAACTATAATTATATGACTTCTAAAATCATTTGGCTTACTGCTGATGGTTTAATGTGTCATATTAAAGAGGGTGAATACTTACGCAATTGATTATTTTGTGTTTTATATTTGTTATTAATTTAGATCACTTTATAGAGATCTGTTTTCACTTTGACAAGAAAGAGCCTTTTTCTGATGGTCAGAGTCAAAAAAAAAACAAATTAAATGCACTGTGCTTCAATGATGTGAAACAACAAAACATGAAAACCTTCGAAGTGGTGAATACCTCCTGTAAGCACTGGAACAATTTCTCAAATTACCATTGCGCTTGATCGAACTATTTCAACTGAGCATGGTAGATGTTTGGAAAGGAATTAAAAAATTTAACATTCTGAAAAAATGCATTTAGAATAAACACATTCACAAGTCCCAGGGTTGATGATAAAGAGGTTTAAAACTTAGAATAGGTAATGCCGCTAAGACTGATATACTCAGTGGCCACTTTATTAGATACACCTCTACACCTGCTCAATAATGAAAATAACTCATCAGCGTTCCTTGTGGGAGCAGTTCAATGCATAAAAGCATGCAGACATTGTCAAGAGGTTAAATTGTTGTTCAGACCAAACACTAGAGTGGGGAAGAAATATGGTCAAAGCGATTTTGACCATGGAGTGATTGTTGGTGCCAGACTGGGTGGTTTGAGTATCTCAGTAAGTGCTGATCTCCTGGGATGATCACACACAGCAGTCTCTAGAGTTTTAGAGAATGGTGCAAAAAACAAAAAAACATCCAGTGAGCAGAGGTTCTGTGGGCAAAGATGCCTTGTTAATGAAAGAGGTCAGAGAATAGTGGCCAGATTGGTTCAAACTGTCAGGTAGGTGATGGCAACACAAATAACTACGTATTGTAACAGTGGTGTGCAGAAGAGCATTTTTAAATGCACAATATGTCAAACCTTGAAGTGAATGGGCTACAGCAACAGAAATCCACATACACTCAGTGGCCACTTTATTAGGTACAGGAAGTAATGTTTATTATTTAAAAGAAAATGTATAGAGAAATGAATAGGCAATAAAATACTAACTTCTGTAAATATTGTTCCTGTCCATGATAAGTTTGTTAAAGGAATGTTCAGTCGCCATCATCCATCTGTTCATCTGTTACAGTGAGGCTGGCATACAGGGGAAAAGATTTTCAATGGAAGCACTATTAGAAATCAAGGGTTGTTGAATGAAGTTCAGATCTCAGCTCATTTGCATATCTTTGCCATTTAGAATACAAGAAACATACTGTCTTAAGTTATCTGGCAGGAAAATTGGAAATTATATGAGGACAATTCAAATGAGAAAAAGATTTACCTTATGAAACTGTCACCAGAATTTCCTAACTTCAATAATGTTGAAAGTGCAAAGCTTGAAAGCCATCTTTCAATGTGCAATTCTTTCACTATCTTGCTTAACATATCGTAAGGTCAACACAATTACAGTCTTGGTCATCTACACAACAGAATCTATTTAAAGTTTCTGGTTAATGAAGTGTGTGGGTTTTGGCTATTCAGATTAATACGTAATTGCATAGAAGCACTGACAAGTGATTTGTTTGTCTATTCCTCAGAAATGATGAATTAAAGATTTAAAGATTAGCTTTATTTGTCACATATACATTGGAACATGGAGTGAAATGTGCTGTTTACGTTATCGGCCAACATACTCTGAGGATGTGCTGGGGGCAGCCCACAGGTGTCACCATGCTTCCAGTGCCAATATAACATGCCCACAACTCACTAACCATTACTAACATACCTCTTTAGAATGTGGGAGGAAAACCGAGCAACCAGAAGAAATGCACATTGTCACCGGGAGAATGTACAAACTCCTTACAGACAGCTGTGGGAAATGAACCCTGATCGTTGATTACTGATGCTGTAATAGTATTGTGCTGTGAAGACATTAAAGCTTTTTATTTTTGAGTATTAAATTGCTGACAGAGTGATTATCCTTCCACATGGAAGTTCATTAGGTCAGATTATGGTGGCGTTGTTCACCTCCCGCAGTCAGAATTTGAATCAGGTTTGTTGTCACTAATGAAATTACGTCATTAAATTTGCTGTTGTCTGTCAGCGGTGCAGTGCAATGCATAAAAAATGAGTTTGTTACAATAAGAAACATAAAAAATAAATAAGTAGTGTAAAAAGAGACTATTTCCTCAATAGTGAGGAGGCTTGTGCTCATGATGGAGCTCCCTGCCTGCACTTTACCTGAGTTTGGCTTGAAGGAATCAGAAGATGAGGTCCAGACAGTAGCTGGGTCACAGATGTGCTCATCTCCAACCTGACAGGGCAAATCTGGATCTGGAGCTTTGCCTACTGTCAAAGGCACTTACCTTCTAAACGTTTAAATTTAGATACACTTAGAAAGCTGAACTTCAACATTAAAAAAAAAGTTATCTAAAAACATGGAAGGAAGTTTAGAGATAGTTAAACACCTCAAAGTTAAACAAAACAACGTGAAAAGTAACAACTTCCCGGTTGCATCTAAAATTATTCCTTGATACTCAAAGCATAGCGGGTAGCATGGCGCTGCTACAGACCAGAGTGTTTCGGAGTTTGGAGTTCAATTCTGGCGCCGTCCGTTAGAAGTTTGTTCATTCTCCCCATGAACTGCATGTGTTGCCTTCCTCCCACGGTCCAAAGATGTACCAGTCAGTCAGTTAATTGGTCATTGTAAGTCGCCCTGTCATTAGACTAGTGTTAAATAGGTGGGTTGATTCTCGATGGGCCAAAAGGGGCTGTTTTATTTCAAAATAAAACAAATAATTAAAGTGGTCTTCTATTTGATAATATTACTGTGAATTACCTTGGGATGTTCTGCTCTATAAATGTCAGACATTGCTGTTGCTAAATGGGGATTCTTGCTGTCATTCTTTCCTTTCTGCTCACTAGAAATACATCCCTATAGTTACTGCCCCTCTGGAAACAGGTTGATGGTAAACTGGGGAAGTTGCTTGTTTAGTCTGAGACTGATTAAAATGATATATCTGCCTCGACTCCTAGTAATTGGGGGTAGGAGGCAGCATAAGAGTACTATAAATTAGCAAGGATTTTATTCATTTTAACGGTTCTGCTAAGAATGCTATCCCTCATGCTTGAAGTTGAATGAGTCTTATATGGATGAAATTTAATCTGCCCTATCACACTCCAATAAACTTTGCAAAATATTCCACAGTTGTTTCTTTCAGGAATGTTAGATTAGGGTCTAAATTTGTCATTTTTCTTGTGGTTTAATTTTCTTTGTACTTGCTTAATCAGAAAATCACATGTTTGTAAATATTCAGAGGATTTTTAGATTCAGATTTATTTACCACATGTACATTGAAATGTACAGTAAAATGTGTTGTTTGCATTAACAACCAACTCAACCAAGATGTGCCTGGGAAAACCCAAAAATGTTGACACACACTCGAGCACCAAAATAGCGTGCCTACAATGCTCGGGAGAATAATACAGAACACAACAAAATAGAACAAGCAACAGAACATCGACAGCAAAGCAAGCCCTGTTCATCTTGACTGTCCACCCAGCCACACATGCACATGCACAGTCCAGCAACCCCAACACAGAGAGTCTTCAGACTTGGATTCACAGACCTTGGGTCTTTGACTTCCCCAGAGGACTCACAGAGATTCCTACACGGGGCTCTGACTAACAGGCCTCAATTTCCAGACTTCTGATTAGCCCTCGGCCTCTATCCTTGGTATCGACCCCAGGATCGCCACCGACCACTGAACACTATTATCTCAAACTCCAGACTTTATTTATTTATTGATATACAGCGCAGAATAGGCCCTTCCAGCCCTTTGATCTGTACCGTCCAGCAACTCCTGATTTAACTCTAGCCTAATCATGGGACAATTTACAATGACCAATTAACCTACCAACTGTCACATCTCAGGACTGTGAGAGTAAGTAGAAGCACCTGGATACCCAAGTGGTCCTAGGGAGAGCATACAAACTTCTTGTAGACACCAGCAGGAAATGAACCCAGCTTGCTGGTACCATATAGAGTAATGCTAACCTCGATGTACCATGCCGATGTTGGGACGCTAATTACTAAGTTTCGGACTTCATTATGATGACACTGCTGGGATTAAAGTGGAGAAGAAAACATGAGTTACGTTTCAACGGTGGGGAGCGTATTCTTAATGAGCCACATTATTGACTTCTGTTAATGTCTGTTATGATACCACCGAGGAGGTTAAACTGTCATTCAGTTTCTTCTTGGGAATAAATCTGTTTTAAAAAACAAAACAGAACTTGACAGCGTTGCCTGTGCAAGCAGAAATAGGAAATGAAATATGAGAAGGCCCCAGTTGCAGAATTGTATAAAAAAATAATTTGATGGCAAATTTCAAGCCAAAAAATTTGATTCCCATCATCCAATATGTCCAGTTAACATCTGTTCTAGTCTTACAGTTGATAATCGCTAGGCAACTGGCAAATCACAGAAAGCTGACTCATGGCAAATCATTCTCATTACTTTAGGTTTGAAGAATTTTTAACGTGCATTTGCCAGATCCATTGATTGATATTTTGTGTTTTGATTGGTAACGGCCAGCATTTACTGCTTACTATGGAACTTCAGGTCAATGGCGACATTTCTCAACCATATTGACAGAACTGGGATCACCGTGGTCAGAACCAACTAGGATGAAACAGATGGCATCAATAGAGGGAGTGATTTGCGCTTGGAGACTTGCTTTTTCCTCAGGCAAGAGGAACTTTTTCTGTCATCATAATTTAACTGGCGCTGTAGCAGTGAAATAAAATACCAAAAGATCCTGCATGGATTCCATCAATTTCCATCCTGCAGTGCTCCAACTTACCTCTTGCCAATTTTATTACAAACTGCAACTCGTACCAAGAAAAATTGTCCATCAATAACAGGAAATTACTTATCACTGCAAAAAACTGTCCTTCAAAACAGCAACTCAGAAAAATTTCAAATGTGTTTTCATAACCAGAGTGAATCAACAACAAATTTCATGTCATATTAGTGATAATAAACCTGATTCTCATGCTTCTTCCTCATAGGCCGCTTCAAGATTACCGTAGATTCCGGACTACAGAGCGCACCTGATTAAAAGCCGCTGGCTCTAATTTTAGAAATAAAATCAATTTTTTAATTGTACAGGCCGCACCGGATTTTAGGCCGCACCGGATTTTCGGCCGCAGGTGTCCCACGTTGTAATATGAGATATTTACACAGAAAGATATTACACGTGAGGATTTTTTAACTTTTAATTAAATCCATATGGTAACAAAAACAAATACATATTGCAAATGCTTTTTTTCGAACCGTGCCCGTAACGCGGCTACTTTTAAATATACGTTGCGTATACTTCTTTACTGAACAACATTCCAATATCTCCTAACGACTGGTAAAAAATATATATACTGCAGCCTACCAGGAAAAGTTATTGATCGCCTTTAACTTAAAAGCAGCGTTTCGCTCAGATCCAAAGCCGCTCGCGTAATGCGCTCCCTCCCTCCGTCCCGTTTTATCGCAAACTGGCATTTTTCCCACAAGACGCGGCGAAACCAGGTGTGACGTCATAGCATCCCGCGATGTAGTACAGAAAACAAATATAGTTAAAACTCTTCTAACTTTAACTAGAAAATGAATTACTAAGCGAAAATATTATAAACTAAATAACTGCCATAAAGGCAGCACAATGCTTTTCTTCGAGTGTTTTCTATGTTGATGAGGGTGAGTACAAATGACTGATTTACAATAATTTAATTGTGAAAGTGCGCTTGATTTATCGTACAATTTCATTGGACCTCTGTGAACTACTCATCAATTTTATTGGTCTACTGTTATGAGGCAAAATGTTTACGAGGCGGCATGAAAAAAATCATGTATTAGCTGCTCCGTTTTAAAGGCCACAAAGTTCAAAGCTGTTCAAAATGTAGGAAAAAAGTAGCGGCTTAAAATCCGGAATCTACGGTAATATATTGGAATGTGGACTGAATGGGTCACTGCTAAGCAGTATGATCAGCTATCATCTTACCGAATGGTGACACAGTTCGAGGAGCTGAAAGGCCTCCTCTTACTCTGATTTCATACGTTCTGATATTTAAATGAAAATGCATCGAAACAACAATTAGCAATTATGGGTAATTTTTTTGCCCGGTTTAGAAGGAGACTGACCCTATTGTTAGGTAAGACAGTTAATCAATTCTCCAGAAATAACATTAACCCATTGGAGTACAGTGTTGACCACTTTGCCTGTTATTATGTGTGTACATAATAAAGAACTTCTGTTCCCAGTGGGCAATGCGAGTGGTTCACCCGGAACCGGAAATGACGTTTGGTGAGCTGGTTGCTCGCGCTCAGGTGGAGCTGAAGCTATTCTGTAAATAAAATGTTCCAGCATTAAAGTCTTTATTAAGAGCAACCATAACATGGTGTCAGAAGTCTAAACATGAAGAGTAAGTAGCAGTGAGTGAGGTCGGATGGCCAGCGAGGCATTGCTCTTTCACCAGCCCAAATGCTGATGGGTCGACATATACACACTAACCTTCCAGTGCACAAAAACCTGCCGACACCTAAAGCAGCACTCAAGGTCAAATTGGCTAAAGTGAAAGGGAAAGAGAAACGGAACAGTATCATGACAAGACTGCGATAAGCCTACCAGTCCTGAAGCCTGAGGATCAAGTTTGAATCCAGGATCATGATTCTGCCACATGGTCCATGCAAAGATGTGTGAAAGAAGAAGTAGCTCCACATTTTTACCACATCCAGACAGAGCAAGGGACACCTCTGAGAAGGAATCATGTGGATTTACGATCAAAGCAAAACCCAAGAGCATGAATAGCAGCGATGCTTCACTGCCAGATGAACAATGCCTTTTATGCACGCTTTGAAAGGGAGAACACAACTACAGCTGTGAAGATCCCTGATGACCCTGTGAGCTCCATCTCAGAGGCCAATGTTAGGCTGTTTTTAAAGAGGTTGAACCCTCGCAAGGCGGAAGGTCCAGATGGAGTACCTGGTAAGGTTCTGAAAACCTGTGCCAGCCAACTAGCAGGAGTACTCAAGGGCATTTTCAACTTCTCACTGCTATGGGTGGAAGTTTCCACTTGCTTCATAAAGGGAACAATTATACCAATGTCGAAGAAGAATAATGTGGGCTGCCTTAATGACTATCACTCGGTAGCACTCACATTGACAGTGATGAAATGCTTTGAGAGGTTGGTCATGACTAGACTGAACTCCTGCCTCATCAAGGACCTGGACCCATTGCAATTTGCTTATTGCCACAATAGGCCAACGGTAGATGCAATCTCAATGGCTCTCCACATGGCTTTAGACCACCTGGACAACACAAACACCTACATCAGGATGCTGTTTATCGACTATAGCTCAGCATTTAATACCATCATTCCCATAATCCTGATTGAGAAGTTGCAGAACCTGTGCCTCTGTACCTCCCTCTGCAACTGGATCCTCGACTTCCTAACTAGAAGACCACAATCTGTGCAGATTGGTGATAACATATCCTCCTCGCTGACGATCAACACTGGTGCACCTCAGAGGTGTGTGCTTAGCCCACTGCTCTACTCTGTATATACACATGACTGTGTGGCTAGGCATAGCTCAATTACCATCTATAAATTTGCTGACGATACAACCATTGTTGGTAGAATCTCAGGTGGTGACGAGAGGGTGTACAGGAGTGAGATATGCCAACTAGTGGAATGGTGCCACAGCAAAAACCTGGCACTCAACGTCAGTAAGATGAAAGAGCTGATTGTGGACTTCAGGAAGGATAAGATGAAGGAACACATACCAATCCTCATAGAGGGATCAGAATTGGAGAGAGTGAGCAGCTTCAAGTTCATAGGTGTCAAGATCTCTGAGGATCTAATCCAATACCAACATATCGATGCAGTTATAAAGAAGTCAAGACTGTGGTTATACTTTATTATGAGTTTGAAGAGATTTGGCATGTTAACAAATACACTCAAAAACTTCTATAGTTGTACCATGGAGAGCATTCTGACAGGCTGCATCACTGTCTGGTATGGATGGGCTACTGCACAGGACCGAAAGAAGCTGCAGAAGGTTGTAAATCTAGTCAGCTCCATCTTGGTTATTAGCCTACAAAGTACCCAGGACATCTTCAGGGAGCAGTGTCTCAGGAAGGCAGCTTCCAATAAGGACTTCCAGCACCCAGGACATACCCATTTCTCACTGTTACCATCAGGTAGGAGGTACAGAAGTCTGAAGGCACACTCTCAGTGATTCAGAAACAGCTTCTTCCCCTCTACCATCCGATTACTAAATGGACTGAATATTTGGACACTACCTCATTTTAATTTTTTTTACAGTATTTCTGTTTTTGCACATTTTAAAAAATCTATTCAATATACACATACTGTACCATAATTGATTTACTTATTTATTATTATTAGTTTTTATTTTATTTAATATTATTATTATTTTTTCTCTTCTATATTATGTATTGCATTGAACTGCTGCTGCTAATTTAACAAATTTCACATCACCTGCTGGTGATAATAAACCTGGTTCTGATTCTGACAAGCTCTAACCCATAGCTGTGACACATCATCCATCAGTAAACCAGGGGTGGGGCCAACAGATGCAAAAAACGAAACACAAAAAACGAAACAAGACGCTGGAGGAACTCAGCAGGTCGGGCAGCATCCGTGGAAACGAGCAGTCAATGGTTCAGGTTGAGACCCTTCATCAGGACTCAACATGTTGATCAGAGTTCTCAGAAAGACACTAATATTAATTCAGCAGATGAAAGCAATACACCTGTGAAAAAAAGGATCATCAAACCACCTCAGAGATTGATTGAAAGTTGATGACTGAATATGGGATTGTATTTGTTCATTACAATTGAAGTTAATGTAGATATGTTTGTTGGAAAGGATTATTGTTCCTTGCATGTTTAAGAGGATATAGCATCATCTATGTATTTTTAAAGAGGTAAGATGTGTTATTATGTGTACATAATAAAGAACTTCAGTTCCTAGTGGGCAATGTGGAGGGTCGGGGGTCACCTGGAACTGGAAATGATGTTGATGAGCTGGTCACATGCTCTCAGGTGGAACTGATGCCATTCCATAAATAAGATATTCTATACTTAAATTTCCCCAATTGGTTCTCTAACATGTTACACTAAAACTATATATATGCATGGTGTCTATAGAAGGGTGTGAATGAAATTGTTTACTAAAAATCAAAGAATGACTTAACCACAAGCCCATCACTCCAGAATTTATGACTGCATAAGGGCCACCGGTTGCACTGACAGAGGCTACTGACATAAGGAGGCAGAGTAGCGTAGTGGTTAGCACACCACCATAACAGTACCAGCGATCACTGAGCAGGGTTCAATTCCCAACACCGTCGGTAAGGAGTTTGTCGTCATCCCTGTTGCTGTGTTGGTTTCCTATGGGGGCTCCATTTTCTTCCCACATTCCAAAGATGTATGGGATAGGGTGCATGAATTGCGAGCATGATATGCTAACATGAGAAGTGTTGCAATACTTGTGGGTTGCCCAGCACAATCCTTGCTGATATAATCTGATGAAAATGACTCTTCGGAAATCTAAAGCAGCTTGAAACGTCGATTCTTTATTCCTCTCCGTAGATGCTGCCTGACCTACTGAATTCCCCCAGTATTTTGTGTGCATACCCCGGATTTCCAACATCGGCAGAATCTCTGTTATTAAAATGTAGTTTTACTGGTATTCTTGTTGACTGAAAATGTAAAAGCAGTACCGCATTCATGCTCTGGTAGATTAGCTTTGCACCAGTTTTTTTATAAGCCGCATATTATTTTGGACACCAGCTCTGTGGTCTTTCTGTTTTCCTTTGCAGTATCAGTGCTTGAACTGCTCTAGTGAAGGAGATAGCACAACTTAAACACTGTAAATCTCCTCATCGGGTTATTCTCTAACATATTTGATGTCAATTGACATTGGTTAGCACTGATGTTCGGTTGAACATTGAACTTGGGGGGGATGAAGTTTCACTGAGAGCTAACATAGTCCCAGTGGGCTGACTGTTCTTATTTCATAGAGAAATAAAGGGTATTGATAAGGTAAATGCAATCAAACTGTTTCCACTGAGGTTGGGTGAGACTAGAACTAGAGGTCATAGGTTAAGGGTGAAAGGTGAAACCTGAGGGAAAACTTCTTCACTCAGCATGTAGAACGAGCTTCGAATGGAAGTGGTGGATGCGGGTTCAACTGCAACATTTAAGAGAAGTTTGGATAAGTACATGGATGGGAGGGGTATGAAAGGCGATGGTCCAGGTGCAGGTTGATGGGACTAGGCAGAACAACAAGTATGAGAAAATCTGCAGATGCTGGAGATCCAAAACAACACACACAAAATGCTGGAGGAACTCAGCAGCCAAGGCAGCATCTATGGAAAAGAATAAACAGTCGATGTTTTGGGCCAACACTCTCCTAGAGAACTCAGTCCAGTGATGGACTAAGTCCTGAAGAAGGGCCTCGGCATGAAACTTTGACTGTTTTCTCTTTTCAATAGGTGCTGCCTAGCCTTCTGAGTTCATCCAGCATATTGAGTTCGTTGCTTAGGCAGAATGACTGCTTGGCATGGACTAGATGGGCCAAAGGGCCTTTCTCTATGCTGCAGTGTTCTATGACTACATGACTCTGTGATGTAGTGGTAGTGAGATCTCCATAGATAGACCGCTTTCCAACCAGACACCTAGTTATTTGTCACTGCCCTGGTCAAAACAAGTTTTGGTCTTTAATTCCACAGATAGTAAATTGATATAATGGCTCAGCATGCATCTTTGACTAGGTTTAGTATACCATGAACCTTATAGCACAGCTGAGGTAAGTAGAACAGAATGCTGTGTGGGTGGGATACTGCATATGTACTTTGATAATAAATGTACTTTGAACTTTGACCTTTAAACCTCTTATTCAGATGCTGTGAAGCAACAAAAGAAACTTCATTAACTCATTTTATCTACTCTCTATACAGACAATCCAAGTCAGTGTAACTGTTGCCCTTTCCCAAATGGGTGAAGGAAAATGTTCATCGGAAAGCTTTCATTGTTCCTTCACAACTTTGTGATGCAGTGGGCTGAAAGAGTCCATGGTCTGAATATAACCCATCAGCTTTGTCATTCAGCTCACGTCAATACGAAAAGCTTCACACAGGAAGAGGATGCTCAGCCCATCTTGTCAATGCCAGCTGGTGCTCTAGTAGCTTGCATGACTGTGCCCTGGTTCGAATTCCAGTCAGGGTATTGTCCCTTGATGTCTCTAAGGGGAGAGGCTCAGATGGGGGTGGGGGGGGGGGGGGTGGGGGGGTATAGCTACAACATAAGGGAGTCATCATTTAAAATTGAAGTGTGTGGGGATTTAATCAGGCAGAAGAAGGTGGATCTGTGGAATTCTCTGCTTCTGAGGAAAGATCAATGGAACTACTAAAGCGTACTTTGAGAATAAATATACTTTGAATTTGAACTTAGAGCTTTAAGAAAGAAATACGAGTGTGCACGTAGGGGCCTATGAGTCAATATACCTATATTCATAATGTGTTTGGGCACACACATCCATATGATTGTGTTAATCCTGTGTGCTGGTGTGTATTCTACGTGTATGTGTTCATGTGTGTACACATACATAAATGCATATACAAATGTAAACACGTGTAAGTGTACGTGAAGTTGTGTTTATGTGTGTGTTTAAGTAAGAGAGTACTACAGCACAGAAATAGGCCCTTTGGTCCATCTAGTCCATGCTGACCTGATATTCTGGCTAGACCCATATACCTGCACCCAGATAATATCCCTTAAGCTCCTCTCATCCATGTACCAATCCAAACTTCTCTTAGATGTTACAATTGAAACTACTTCCCCTTTTATTGCTGCTTAAAATTGTTCTCTATCATTCCCCATTTCCTCTTGGCTGTATGCTTGCTTTATTATTATTATTACAAGCTCTCAGGCCTTTATCCATCAGTCTCTTAAATTTAAGTAATCTCCCTCAGAAGAAAATTGGTAGGTCAGCTTTTGTTTTAACTATGCTTCTAAACTGTGAACTCCTTACCTAAATGCAATTGACAGTTACAAACCAGTTTAAAATCTATTTATTTAACCTTGCTTTTGGCTGACATAATTTTATTTTTGTGTTTGCACTTTAACCAATTGTAAAGCACTTTAAGTTACATTGTCTGTATGAAAACTGCTCTATAAATTAGTTATTACTATTATTACATTTGCATGTTGGTTTTGATCATTTTCCTTCAGTTTTCGATAACTACCTGATAAGGAAAACCAAAGAATTCTAAGATACAGAAGTTAAAATGATTGGAGTATGTCACTGAGTCAACACTAGAACCAAACAACCTAACTGCAAAGGGAATTGTGTTGGGGAGCAGGATACCAACAGATCCCTTTGTTCCATAAATGCCATCTGATTGTAACACACAATTTTAGGAGGGAAAAAAGGGCATTTAATAAGATGCATATTGGAAGTTCATTAAGTGAACAAAACAAGTTGATCTGAAATGACAAACGGTGATCATCTGGCATTCAGAATTCCCCACTCTGTGTGCGTAGAGTGACTTGCCATTTATTACAATGATTAAATGCTTTGATTAAATGTGTGGCCCATGTGCCAAAACCTCTTGGTATTTGTAATTTGTTTTTATGCCTAAAAACAAACAATTACAGAGCTTAGAATTCTATTTAACTTCTGATTAAGAGAAAAAAATACCCTTTTAAGTGTTTGCATTTTCAGCATCGCATCGAACATAATCATAAGACAGAGAAGCAGAATTAGGCTATTCATCCCATCGAGTCTGCTCCACCATTCCATCATGGCTGATTCATTACTCTCTCAACCCCATTGTCCTTCATTCTCCAAGCTTCCTTTGACGCACTGACTAATCAGATTCAGACCCAGAATCAGGTTTATTGCAACTGACACACTAAATGTTGTGAAAATTATTGCTTTGTGGCAGAAGTACGTGCAAAGACATAAAGTACTGATTTACAAACATAAATAAATAGTAAAAAAGATGAATGGAAAGTAGTGTTCTTGGGTTAATACGCCATAGAAAAATCTGAAGGGAAGAAACTGTTCCTAAACTCCTGCATGTGTGTCTTCAGGTTCCTATACCATGTCCCTGAATCTCAGGGTAGTATATGGTGACACACACTTATTGACCATTTTATTAGTTATCTCTTGTACCTGATAAAGTGGCCACTGAGTGTATGTTTGTGGTCTTCTGCTGCTGTGGCCCGTCCACTTGTAGGTTTGACATGTTGTACATTCAGAGGTGCTCTTCCGCACACCACTGATACAACACATGGTTATTTGAGTTACTGTCACCTTCCTGTCAGCTTGGATCAGCCTAGCTATTATCTTTCGACCTCTCTCATTAACAAAATGCTTTTGCCCACAAAACCATTTTCGCAATATTCTCTGTGAACTCTAGAGACTGTTTTGCATGAAAATCCCAGGAGATCAGCAGTTTCTGCGATATCTAACCACCCTGTCTGGTACCAACAATCATCCCTCAGTTAAGGTCACTGGGATGAAATTTCTTCCTCATTCCCATATTTGGGCTGAACAACTGAACCTCTTGACCATGTCTGCATGCTTTTATACATTGAGTTGTTGTCACATGATGTGCCTATTAGATATTTGCATTAATGTATTTACACACTATAGTGGCCAATGAATGCATGTGTACTGTGCTAAAATACGGTATTTACTTTGAACTTTGAGCCGATAGTAGTGGTGTGAAGAGAGCATGTGCTGATGGTGAGGGTCTTTAATGGTGCTCCATCAACTTGAAGCCAACCATGGCTGATGCAATCATTTCAGATACATTTCCAGAACATGCAAGGTTGATTCTATTTTTCTATTTTTCACTTAAAATAATTTTAATGTCCTTTGTTAACTTTAAATGAGTTGGATGTTAAAAATGAACCAAATGATATAGGATCAGAATTAGGCTATTGGGTCCATCTGATCTACTCACTTTTTATTTATATTTAATTTTTATTTTCTCAAGCCTTTCTGCCATCTTTTTTCCATAAACCTTAACCCCCTTACAAATCAACCCTTAACCTATAAGCCTTAACTCCCTTGCCAATCAAGAACCTTAAATACCAAAATTCCCTGGATGGAGTGAATGTGGCAAAGATGTTTTCACTAGTTTCAATCTTTGACTTAAATATCCCCAATAATTTGGACCCATAGACCTCTATGGCAAAAAAATTCCACAGATTCACCACCTTCTGGCTGAAGAAATTCCTCCTTATCTCAGTTTTAAAGAGACATCCCTTTATTTTGAGACTCTGCCCTTGGATCCTAGATTCTCAGACTAAAGTAACCATTCCACCTTGCTATTCGTTTTTCGTTTGCTATTTATTTTTGTAACTTATGTCTTTGGTGATACACACTCATTGACCACTTATTAGTTACCTCTTGTACTTAATAAAGTGGCCACTGAGTGTATGTTTGTACTACTGCCACAAAACAACAAATTTCATAACATATATCAGGTGATACTCAACCTAATTTTGAAGAACAGGCTCCTGATTTTGATCCTCTGTACATCCAATATATCCAGGCCTTTTGAGACGGTGTTTCAGTAGGCCGGATTATGCTGTTAGAAAGAAGAAATCCTGAGGCAAAATGATGACAAATCTTAGCAGGACATGAAACGTTTGCCAATAAATCAAACAATGAAGTTATCCTATTTTCTAGAACTTTATTAATGTTAGCAATGGTCAAATTGTTTGGTTATTTGAAAATCTTTATGATAAAATTATTTTCCAAATAAGGTCTGTTCTTACAATGACAAACTATGGCTATTATGAAAAGGGCTTGGATCACACAATCTGATTAAATCAATTGTTGTGAACAGTCTGAGTATTTAATGAGGCATTGTTCCGCATGAAGTCAGCTTTATGCAAATTGATGGCAGAATTTTATAATGCCAGAGTTCGCTCTCTGAATGCTCCCAATAATCTTTCCTTCTGAAAGGTTGTTCTTAAACAATTCTGAGTAAGAACAATTACTGTACAAATTTATACAAAGGCAAATTCCAGCTTTGCCCCAGTTTTGGTTACAGAGGATGGTCTATGCAATCCAGACATTCTGGCTGGTTTGTGTGTGTGTGTGTATACATAAATATATTCCTTATTGTATTTTATAGTTTTTTAAAATTTATTGTCTCTACTTCTGCTGCAAAATAACAAATTTCATGACATATGTCAGTGATATTAAACCTGATTCTGATTCTGATTTGGATACCCATAGGAGTAAATTATCTCACTGAGTATCAGCACAGACTGTATGAAAAACTTACCCCTCAGCCCTCTTTAATTTCTCCCTTATCATCTAAAAACCTGTGCCCTCTAACGCTAGACTCCCCTGCATGGGGAAAAAGACTCTTCAAGCCCCTCATAATTTATAAACCTTTGTAAAGTCAGCCCTCAGCCTCCTACACTTCAGCGAGAATAAAACCGGCCCATTCAATCTCTTTTCAATGATAGCAGAATCAAAGTTCGGAGGGCACACCCTCAGAATATAGATACGTCCTTTTAAAACTGAAGTGAGGGTAATCTCTTCAACTAGAAGGTGCTGAATTTGTGGAATTCGTTGCCATGAAAGGCTGTGGAGGCCATGTCATTGAGCATATTTAAGGCAGAGATTGATAAGTTCTTGATTGTTAAGGGCTTTATGGGTTACTGAGAGAAGGCAAGAAAATCAGTCATGATCGAATGGTGGAGCAGACATGAAGGGCTAAATGATACAATTCTGCTCCTATTTCTTATGGTTTGATGGTCTAAATGTGTGAGGTTTAAGGGAAGAGAGATGTGAGAGTGAATTACACTGTGTGTAGGCACATGAAGCAATGTGTTGGGTTTAGAGTTGAGTTTATTGTCGTATTGTCAAGTAAATGTACACACATATGCAAAGAAAAATGTATCTGGCACATAGCATCAGATACACAGCATTCATAAGAACAATATTAATTAATCATAAGTTATACACCATTTTTACAAGAATACACAATTAGGACAAAGTGAAGCCCATTTTAGTACAAGGCAATCAAAGCGTGGCCAAGCTGTAGAGATTATGGCTTTGCATTCTGGTTCAAGAACCACAGAGAAGTAATTGTTCCTGAACCTGGTGGTGTGGAAGTTCAGGCTAACTGAGCTCAGGATTAGCCGGGAAAACTAGCATGACTGAGAAACACAAATACACACAAGACACATAGTCAGGTGCAGAAAAACAGAAACACATCCATAGCACATACCCTCATATCAACAACTGCTGACTCACAAACACACACACACACACACACACACACACATTGTGCATTGAATGTTTAAGTAATATTTCAGTAATCTTGTAAATATAAATATAAGTTGCTTAGCATTCTTGTTTATTTAAATAATTAATTATGGGTTATATGTAAAAGCATGTTAATTACATATGTCTTCACGCTACCATGTGATACGTGCACACCTCACTTAAAGTAAACCTGGTTAGAGCTGCATTTCAGACTCCTGCGTCTTAGTTTGAATTAGTTTAATGATTTGAAGTTATAAAACATAACATAGGTGACGAGGTATTTTTAAAAGAAACCCAAGATGGCTACTGACCTGTTCGAACGTGGTAAGACATTTGAACTAAAATAAGAATACGGTGAGTAAAAAATGCAGCCCAGCATGTGGAGAGACATCGAGTTAAAGAAGGTCATAAGTGGAAGAATCCAGGGTTCATTAAGAGTGAGTACCGAGTGATAATCATTAAAAATGATCAGAAATGGCTGGCTACATCAGGAAGATTGACGAGTTTCATTACACAACAGGTAATTGGATTTACACTGGAGGAGGGTTTGAGAAGCGTCAGGAAAGTTGTGAGTATAAAGAACACGAATCTACTCTCCACGTTTTAAGGTTATTGCATGAACTTCAAGTGGGAGACAAAAAGCTGCTTGTAAAAGTAGATGCAAAGACCAAAGCCCGGCTGGATAAACGGAAGGCCAAAAACAAAGGAGTCAATGGAGATACGAAAACAGAAGATTTGTCACATGATGTTGTGGGTGAGGGAACCAAGAAAAGGGGTCAGATTGTAAAGGGAGAAATAGAAGAATTAATAAGAGGACTAAATGGGATCTTCACAAGATCAAGATGCACAAACTAGAAGAAAAAAAGGAAGAGATGGAGAAGGAACGTAAACGAGAAACGGAAATGTATGTGTAACACTCTGGGAAAGGTTTCACTGCTAATGAAATGGTCTTTCTGCAGAAGCAGTGTCTGGGTTATGGTTAGAAATAATGGGTGCTTTGGAATGTGAGCTAGATTCTTTGTTTGGCGGGAGACGAAGAGAGAAGACACTGGCGAAAACCAGTCATAAGATTCAACCCAGTTGGGGGACCGTGATTCGATGGTGCGAGGTGCCAATTTCATCTGCAGATGGGTGAATATGCATGACGTTTGGAAGAGTTGAGCTCCAACTCCACATTTGACCGTTTAATTATAATGGGCCCCTTTTGTTTTTTTCTTTCTTTTCTTTACTAACCCTTCAGTTAAGATTCATCAATATAATTCCTTTAATCGTATGCAGTGTGCTGTCTGTAATTTCTCGGCACTGAGTTGTAAAAGGGTAGCAAATTACACAGCATCCACACAAACTGGTGTTTGGGGTGGGAGACCTGTCTCAATCTCACGAGTTTGGTGGAACCGGAGAGTGGATTCCCTAGATTTATGCGGCTAAGGAAACCAGGGAGGTTTCGTTTGAAAGTGAGCAGGAATGTGAGAAAGAAAAAGAAAGGCATAAGGTAGACTCAGAGAAGAAAAGGAGAAGAAAGGTGCTGGTGCTTTCAGAACCACTTCCTACATTCTCGGAGTCAACTGCTTCAACCACCAAGGAGCAGGCCAGAAGACTTGAGATTCTTTCCTCACTTGCCAAGCAGGAGGAAAGGCGTTATCCCACAAGAATAAGAAAGCCTCCACGTTGATGAAGTCTTTCAGCCCGAATGGGACAATTTATAATTTACTATGCTGTGGATGTCAGTAGATAGTATTTGCTTTATATAATATACTGAGTACTGTAAATAGTTGATTGGAGTTTATAGCTAAGCAGGGTGGAGTGTTGTGTATTTAATATTTAAGTAATATTTGCGTAATCTTGTATATATGCTAGCTGATTAAACATTTTTGTTCATTTAAATAATTAATTATAGATTATGTATAAAAATAAGTTAATTGCATATGTCATCACACTACCACTGATAAGTGTGTACCTCGTTTAAAGTAAACCCAAAGTTAGACTCATGTTTCTGACTTTCTGTCTTTGTTTGAATTAGTTTAATGCTTTGATGTTACAGGGCATAACAACCCATGCATATGCCTTTCATGTTAAAAGGCAAACCTGATTCTGATGAATACTTACAATGAGAGAAACACACAGAAAATGCAGGAGGAAATCAGCAGGCCAGGTAACGTCTATGGAGGGAAGTAAAGGACTGAAGTTTCAGACCAAGACCTTTTATCACTACTCAGCCCAAAGCCTGCACTGTTCGTTCCTCTCCATAGACGCTGCCTGACTTGCTGAGTTTCTCCAGCATTCTGTGTGTATTTCTCAAGATTTCCAGCATCTGCAGAATCCCTTGTGTTTATAATGACCAGAGAAAGGTGGTGTGGTGTTACATGGTAAATCACCTGCTTAATGACGACAGGCACTGGGAGATAGGAGGAAAATATTCAGGCCAACTGCTCACAAGTAACAGGCTCGTGTACCCGTATTATCTTCAGTCACAGAAACTGTATCACCTTCCATTAGAATGCACACTCACCGTAGGAATGAGAGTTCAGGCAAGTAATCATTTACAATGATAAAGTAACCAGAGGGGCCAATAAGTTAATGGAAAGCTGCCCACTATCTTGAGCTCTCTCATGGCTCATTAGACTTCCAAGGATCTATTGAAGACCATGTAATTGGTATTTATTGAGACAGAGGACCTGTTGTGCAGGAGACACAGGCTGGCCTGATGCAGAACTAATTAACAGTCAAACTCTCTCAAAATGCAAGCACACAGGGCCATTGCTTTGAGGACATCTTCAAAAGGTGATGCCTTGAGAAGCCGGCATTCATCGTTAAGGGCCTTCACCACCCAGGACATGCCCTCTTCTCATTACTACCATCAGGGAGGAGGTGCACTCAATGTTTTAAGAACATCTTACTCCCCTCCACCATCAGATTTTTGAACAGTCCATGAACTCATTAACAATACCTCACAATGTTTGCTATTTTTGCACTCCTTAAGTAATTTTTATATGCACCTGTATATTTCTTGTTATAGTTTGTTGACTATTTATGTATTGTACTGTACTGCTGCTGCAAAGCAACACATTTCACAGCGTATGCCAGTGATAATAAACCTGATTCTGACAAAGGGTCTTGACCTGAAACGTCGACTGTTTATTCTTTTCCATAGATGTCGCTTGGCCTGCTGAGTTCCTCCAGCATTTTCTATGTGTAGCTTCTGATTCTGATCTCTGCAAGTGTTGGACCGTGACTTCCATGCTGAATTAAAACATGTCCAATATCATTCTGATCACCCAGAAACCCTGCAGCCCACTCAGCAGTGCAATTTGAAAAAAAAAACACCTGCTAAACCGGAAACATTTAATTTTTGTTTGGTTAATACTTTCTCAGGCCCCCATTGTAATCCTGCAATTTGCCTGCATCATGATCAACGAGTCTCAAAGATGACTGCTTGTACCTCACACTTGCTTCATTATTGCTTATTATTTTAACCTGGCAAAATGTGGCTTCATCTCCTGCACAGTGGAAGGTGAGCGTATTATCGAGCTGTATTGTGAGAGCTACCTTAATGTTTCTGCACCCAGTTCACTGAAGAGAGACGACCTATTCCGTTGCTAGAGAGAATATTTTTCATTTCCTGACAAGAATCTATTACACCCAACAATTCACACTTGGCAGCTAAATGCCCTCAAATATCAGAGCTGTTCTCTGTCATGGCTTCCAGCTTTTCACAACTCGGTCGTCTGTTTAAAGTGGTTTTTTCAGCATTCAGCAGCCTGTCTGGCAGGTTTTGCAGAATATAAACAAAAGGAGAATCAGGTGCACCCCATTATAACTCTAATTTTTTCTGTTGTTGGCCTCTCAACTTTTCTATTTGCTCTATTTTATAAGTGAATACCTGGTGGGAATTACTCTGACACCATCACAATTCATAACTCTGTCTCTCTCTTGCTATATCTCTTTCTTCTCCTCTTTGTCTCTCCTTCTTCTTCTCCCTCTTTCTTTTTATCTCTCTTTTTCATCTTTTCTCCTTCTCTCTCTTCCCTCTTTATCTCTCTATACACTCTCTCTTTCCTCTCTTTTCTCCTTCTCTCTCTCTTTTCCCTCTCTTCCTCTGTCTCTTTTCTCTCCACTATCTCTCTCTTTCTTCTTTAGCTCCTTTCTTTCTTTCCCCCTCTCTCTTTCTCTCCTCTGTCTTTCTCTTTGCTTCTATCTCTCTTCATCATCCTCCTCTTTCCTCTCCCTCTCTCTAAAAGTTTCTCGATCTGATTTCTTTGAGACTCATCCTACCATCTTACCTCTCCCCGGTGTGGATTCTGCACTCCTCATTTTGATTGGTATGTCAATTGTCAACATTTAAGATTCTCACTACTGCTTGAACTGGGACAACAAATTTTCATGGCATTAGTACTCTGAGCATGCCTATGATGAGAAACCTGAACTTGAGAATTTCTGATTTCATGTATTGCAAGTGAAATTTAGCATAAATATGTAAGAGGTTATCTTAGTTATACCGGGCAATGGGGAGATCACATCTAGAGTGCTGTGTACAGTTCCAGTATCCTTGTTGAGTTACTGCATATCATCTACAACTTTGAAAAATTTCTATAGATGCGCAAACTGGAAGCTGGAATGTCCTCCTCTCAACTTACTGAGAGAGTTCCCCTCTGTGATCCTGACCACATTTTACATATAACCAAAGGCCAATGTTAAGCAAGCTCTCGATGTACTGAGTGCTGCGATTAGCAAACTAGAAACTGCTTAGCCCGACTAATTGCTAGGGACTTCAGTCAAGCTTGCTTGAAGAAATCTCTGCCCAATTATCATCAATATATTACCTGCAGCACCAGGGTTCCCAATTCATTTGACCACTGCTATACCACTATAAGGAATGCCCGCCATTCCATCCCTAGACCGCATTTCAGGAAATCGGCTCATCTGGTTGTCCCCCTCGGCCATGCATTTTTCAGTCACGGACAAGTGCGTTCCCACAAAATCATTTTACAGTCTTCCCCAACCAAAAGCTGTGGATGAACCAGAAGTTCCACAATTTTCTGAGGGCCAGATTAGTGGCATTCAAGTCTGGTGACCAAGTGAAATACAAGACCTCCAGAGAGCCAGCTCTCATGTGAAGTGGCAATTTTGGACCAAAATGGAATCACAGAAGGGTGCTTGACAGCTGTGGCAGGGCTTGAATGGTATCTCCACCTACAAAGTAAAACCTAGCAACATATGTGACAGCAAGGTTTCACTCCCAGAAGCGCTCAATGCCTTTTATACGTGTTCGACCAACAAAACATGGAGGTACCTTCACAAGCCCCCAATAGGCCTATGATTTCAGTCTCTGAGGCTAGCAGGAGAGCATCCTTCAGGAAGATAAATCCATGGAAAGCTTTCACTCAACCTTGGAACATTTGGATATCTGGAATTGAATTGACTTTATTACATACATCATATACATGAGGAATAAAAATCTTCACATTTAATCTCTGTATAAATGTGCAATGTGCAATTTATAAAAATTTATAATAAATATTATTTACAACAGGGCAGTAAATATAACATAGAAATACAGTTGTGTCAGCATGAATTAATGGCCTGATGGAAAAAGCTGTTCCGGGGCCTGTTGGTCCTGGCTTTTATGCTGTGGTACCGTTTCCCTGATGGTAGCAGCTGGAACAGTTTATGGTTGGGGTGACTTGGGTCCCCAGTGATCCTTCAGGCCCTTTTTACACACCTGTCTTGGTAAATTTCCTGAATAGTGTGAAGTTCACAACTGCAGGTACACTGGGCAGTCCACACCACTCTCTGCAGAGCCCTGCGATTGAGGGAAGTACAGTTCCCATACCAGGCAGCGATGCAGCCAGTCAGGATGCTCTCATTTGTGCCCCTATAGAAAGTTCTTAGGATCTGGGAGACCATACCAAACTTCTTCAACCGCCTGAGGTGAAAGAGTCGCTGTTGTACCTTTTTCACTACACAGCCAGTATGTACAGTCTACGTGAGATCCTCAGTGTTGTTTATGCCGAGGAACTTAAAGCTGTTCACCCTCTCAACCCCAGATCCATTGATGTCAATAGGGGTTAGCCTGTCTCCATTCCTCCTGTAGTCCACAATTAGCTCTGTTTTTACAGCATTGAGGGAGAGGTTGTTTTCATGACACCACTGTGACAGGGTGATGACTTCTTCTCTGTAGGTTGCCTCGTTATTATTTGTGTTTAGGCCAATCAGTGTAGTTATCTCAGCAAATTTACTTAGCAGTTTGGAGCTGTGGGTGGCGGCACAGTCATGAGTATACATACAATAAAGGAGAGGGCTTAGGGCACAGCTATGAGGGGTACTTGTGTTGAATGTCAGAGGGGCAGAGGTGAGGGAGCACGGTCTTACCACCTTTCGGCGATCTGACAGAAAGTCCAGGATCAGCTGCACAAGACTGGGCAAAGGCAAGATCTCTAAACTTTTTGTCAAGCCTGGAGGGAATTATGGCATTGAATGCTGAGCTGTAGTCCAAGAACAACTTTCTCACATAAGCATCCTTCTTTTCCAGATGTGTAAGGACGGTGTGTAGAGTGGTGGCTATTATGTCATCTGCCGATCAATACTTCCCGACAGCAATTCAGTTCTTAAACCAACCAGCAAACCCCTCATCACTTCAGTTTAGCAACACTTTGTACAAAAATGGATTTTTTTGTTCAAATTGTGTTCTTTCTTGCAAAGATTGTGTGTAATTCATGTTTTGTTTTGAATGTTGTTTGTTCAAAAGTTCAAAGTATATTTATTACCTATGTATGTATGTATACCGTATATAGGCACTGTGCAATGAACCGGATTTGATCAAGGACCTCGAGGTAAAGGAACCATTAGGAGGTAGTGACAATAATATGGTATGTTTTAACCTACAATTTGAGAAGGAGAAGGGAAAATCGGATGTGTCAGTATTACAGTTGAACAAAGGGAACTATGGAGCTATGAGGGAGAAGCTGGCCAAAGTTCAATGGAAAAATAGCCTAGCAGGGAAGACAGTGGAACAAAAATGGCAGGTATTTCTGGGAATAATGCAGAAGGTGCAGGATCGGTTCATTCCAAAGAGGAAGAAAGATCCTAAGGGGAGTAAGGGGCGGCCGTGGCTGACGAGGGAAGTAAAGGGCAGTATAAAAATAAAAGAGAAGTATAACATAGCAAAGATGAGTGGGAAACTGGAGGACTGGGAAGCTTTTAAAGAGCCACAGAAGATAACAAAAAAGGCAATATGCCAAGAAAAAATGAGGTACCAAGGTAAACTAGCCAAGAATATAAAGGAGGATAGTAAAAGCTTCTTTAGGTATGTGAATAACAAAAAAATACCGTAGATTCCGGACTACAGAGCGCACCTGATTAAAAGCCGCTGGCTCTAATTTTAGAAATAAAATCAATTTTTTACTTGTAAAGGCCGCACCGGATTTTAGGCCGCACCGGATTTTCGGCCGCAGGTGTCCCACGTTGTAATATGAGATATTTACACAGGAAGATATTACACGTGAGGATTTTTTAACTTTTAATTAAATCCATATGGTAACAAAAACAAATACATATTGCAAATGCTTTTTTTCGAACCGTGCCCGTAACGCGGCTACTTTTAAATATACGTTGCGTATACTTCTTTACTGAACAACATTCCAATATCTCCTAACGACTGGTAAAAAATATATATACTGCAGCCTACCAGGAAAAGTTATTGATCGCCTTTAACTTAAAAGCAGCGTTTTCGCTCCGCTCGCGTAATGCCGCTCCCCCCCCGCCGTCCCGTTTTATCGCAAACCGGCGTTTTCCCACAAGACGCGGCGAAACCGGGTGTGACGTCATAGCATCCCGCGATGTAGTACAGAAAACAAATATAGTTAAAACTCTTCTAACTTTAACTAGAAAATGAATTACTAAGCGAAAATATTATAAACTAAATAACTGCCATAAGGCAGCACAATGCTTCGAGTGTTTTCCATGTTGATGAGGGTGAGTACAAATGACTGATTTACAATAATTTAATTGTGAAAGTGCGCTTGATTTATCGTACAATTTCATTGGACCTCTGTGAACTACTCATCAATTTTATTGGTCTACTGTTACGAGGCAAAATGTTTACGAGGCGGCATGAAAAAAATCATGTATTAGCCGTTCCGTTTTAAAGGCCGCAAAGTTCAAAGCTGTTCAAAATGTGGGAAAAAAGTAGCGGCTTAAAATCCGGAATCTACGGTAGTTAAGACCAAAATTGGGCCATTGAAGACAGAAACGGGTGAATTTATTATGGGGAACAAAGAAATGGCAGATGAGTTGAACAGGTACTTTGAATCTGTCTTCACTAGGGAAGACACAAACAATCTCCCAGATGTAATAGTGGCCAAAGGAACTAGGGTAAAGGATGAACTGAAGGAAATTTATATTAGGCAAGAAACGGTGTTAGATAGACTGTTGAGTCTGAAGGCTGATAAGTCCCCGGGACCTGATGGTCTGCATCCCAGGGTACTTAAGGAGGTGGCTCTAGAAATCGTGGACATTGGTAATAATTTTCCAATGTTCTATAGATTCAGGAACAGTTCCTGCTGATTGGAGGGTGGCTAATGTTGTCCCACTTTTCAAGAAAGGAGGGAGAGAGAAAACAGGGAAATTTAGACCGGTTAGCCTGACGTCAGTGGTGGGAAAGATGCTGGAGTCAATTATAAAGGAAGAAATTACGACACATTTGGATAGCAGTAGAAGGATCAGTCTGAGTCAGCATGGATTTATAAAGGGAAAATCATGCTTGACTAATCTTCTGGAGTTTTTTGAGGATGTAACTATGAAAATGGACAAGGGAGAGCTAGTGGATGTAGTGTACCTGGACTTCCAGAAAACTTTTGATAAAGTCCCACATAGGAGATTAGTGGGCAAAATTAGGGCACATGGTATTGGGGGCAGAGTACTGACATGGATTGAAAATTGGCTGGTTGACAGGAAACAAAGAGTTGTGATTAACGGGTCCCTTTCGGAATGTCAGGCTGTGACCAGAGGGGTACCGCAAGGTTCGGTGCTGGGACCGCATCTGTTTACAATATACATTAATGATTTAGATGAAGGGATTAAAAGTAACATTAGCAAATTTGCTGATGACACAAAGCTGGGTGGCAGTGTGAAATGTCAGGAGGATGTTATGAGAATGCAGGGTGACTTGGACAGGTTGGGTGAGTGGGCAAATGTATGGCAGATGCAGTTTAATGTGGATAACTGTGAGGTTATCCACTTTGATGGCAAGAACAGGAAGGCAGATTACTATCTAAATGGAGTCAAGTTAGGAAAAGGGGAAGTACAACGAGATCTAGGTGTTCTTGTACATCAGTCAATGAAAGCAAGCATGCAGGTACAGCAGGCAGTGAAGAAAGCTAATGGCATGCTGGCCTTTATAACAAGAGGAATTGAGTATAGGAGTAAAAAGGTCCTTCTGCAGCTGTACAGGGCCCCGGTGAGACCCCACCTGGAGTATTGTGTGCAGTTTTGGTCTCCAAATTTGAGGAAGGACATTCTTGATATTGAGGGAGTGCAGCGTAGGTTCACAAGGTTAATTCCCAGAATGGCAGGACTGTCATATGTTGAAAGATTGGAGGGACTGAGCTTGTATACACTGGAATTTAGAAGGATGAGAGGGGATCTGATTGAAACATATAAGATTATTAAGGGATTGGACACACTGGAGGCAGGAAGCATGTTTCCGCTGATGGGTGAGTCCAAAACTAGAGGCCACAGTTTAAGAATAAGGGGTAGGCCATTTAGAACAGAGATGCAGAAAAACTTTATCACTCAGAGAGTGGTGGATATGTGGAATGCTCTGCCCCAGAAGGCAGTGGAGGCCAAGTCTCTGGATGCATTCAAGAGAGAGTTAGATAGAACTCTTATAGATAGCGGGGTCAAGGGATATGGGGAGAGGGCAGGAACGGGGTACTGATTGTGTATGATCAGCCATGATCACAGTGAATGGCGGTGCTGGCTAGAAGGGCCAAATGACCTACTTCTGCATCTACTGTCTATTGTCTATTGTCACTCACAAAGCAAAGAAACACAACAGAATCCTCAACAAACCACACACAACAAAGACCAATAAACATCCCCTGAGCGAAGAAGAACAAATCATGTAAATAATAATAAAGGTAAATAAATGATACATAGAACCTGAGCTGCAGAGTCAGTTCAGCATTAAGGCAAGAGATGGCTGTAGGGTAACAAATGGGACACAAGATTCCTGCACATCCCATCCGATGGTAGTATCAAGAAGAAAGGGAGATGGGTTAAACAAAGTCAGATGTTATAGTTTATCTGTTCTTTTTGTGCTGTTGGTCCTCAACATTTTAATCTGGCTTGGTGATTTAATGAGCACTAAGTAGTGGAATGAAACGTCAGTTTAATTTCCGCTCTTGGGCCTCCACCCCAGTGATAACTGTACCTACACTCTCAAGAGTCAAGTTCTCTGAATTCTTCAAGAGGCGGTAAAATTGCTAACTCATTCAGACGGTTCAGAAGTACATTTCTTAAAAAGAAATTGCAGGCTGTGGATTGCAGTGATTATAGTCCGGAAGGTGTGTCTAGCAGAAGATCTAGTAGTTTAGTGAGCTGCCCACAAAATGTCGCCGTATATCGTCAGCGCCATCTTGCCAGTGTATGATGCTCTGTATCTGTGATGCTGCTGCAAGTGAGTTTTTTCATTGCAACTGTGCATACATGGACTTGTACTTGATTTCCACACACACACACACACACACACACACACACACACACACACACACACACACACACACACACACACGAATGAATATAAAAGCACAGGCTTTGAATGTAAAATAGCGATAACTTCGAAGATTCACCATCACAAGGCAGAGCATTGAACATAAGACATAGAAATCTACAGCACATTACAGGCCCTTCGGCCCACAATATTGTGCCGACCATGTAACCTACACTAGAAACGACGTAGAATTTACCTACCGCATAGCCTTCTACTTTTCTAAGCTCCGTCTACTTTTCTAAGAGTCTCTTACAAGACCCTATTGTGCCCGCCCCCACCAGCAATGCTGGCAGGGCATTCCATGGACCCCCCACTCTCTGTGTAAGCCCCCCGTCCGTGCCAGGAGCTGGGAGAAGGAAGATCAAAACAACTGGCCAATTGATGGTCCCCTATTTCAGTGTTATAAATTGGAAAAGTGGTCTGACTGAGTATTGGTACAAGGTGAACAGTACAATGAATGTTTTATGTAGTTGGCCTGGTGTCAATATAGTTATGTTGTTGTTTGTGCAATAAAATGAGAGCTTCAGTTAATTAAGAGTTGCATCCTGAGTCTCCTAACCTAGTTCCATGGATGAATGGCAAACAGGTATGGTACAGACACACACACGGAGCATGCATGAAACATGGGTGCACACGGTCACTGGGGCTGCACAGCAGCGTAACACTATCACAGTGTCAGCAACCTGGGATCAGTTCCATTGCTGCCTGTAAGGAGTTTGTACGTTCTCCCTGTAACCATGTGGGTTTCCTCCGGCTGCTCTGTTTTCCTCCCACATTCCAAAGATGTACAGACTAGTAGGTTTCAGTTGTAATCAGATGGCATGGGATTATTGGGCTGTTAGGGGCCTGTTACCTTGCCATATCTCTAAAATAAAATAAAGTACACGCATCTGCACACACAGACAGATTTCAATATATGTTGATGGAAACACATATCAGGCAGGAATGTTGTGATAACATTCATTACACTGAAATATTGGCCTTTGTGACAAGCCTTCTGCAAATGAATAATGATAAATCACCACCGTAACAGGAACTGTAGCTCCATCCAGTGATCCACAGGTATCCTTCCTCTCCCCTCCGTTACGTGCAGAGTTTACACTAATCCATCCAAGTAATAAACTGTCACTCAACATTAGTCATGTTCACGCAGGTTCAGCACATAAAGAACTGCAAACCCTGACCTCATCAGTAATAGAATCACAGCTATGACATCCCCTGAAACAGGTTTTTCTCCCCACCCCAGCAATATTATTAGTAGAAACCATTTGGAACATGTGTCAAAATACTCCATTACCAAGTACACACTGTAGTGTGTTATAAAGCTCGAGCAATTCATTTATAAAACTTACTTATACAACATGAGATCAAGGCAGTATTATTATTTGCTCAATGTGTCTTCATTTGAACATTGGTTGTTTGTCAGTCTTTATGTATAGTTCATTTTTGTAAATTCCATTGCATTTCTTTACCTTCCTGTAAATGCCAACAAGAAAAAGAATCTCAAGGTAGTTCACAGTGACATATATCCAGTATGTACGTACTTTGACAATATATGTTATTTTGACCTTGCAACGTCTCAGAATTCCCAAGTAGGTTTGCAGGCATCACATTCTATGCTGACAGAAATCAGCATTTTCCATTTTACTGAGATGCACCAACTTACAGACTCAAACTGCTCCCTGGTGGCCACTGAGGCTATTGAACTGAGGCAGCCCACAACTTCCCAATACATAGCATGTTCTGGAATAGTAGGTACCTGGTTGTAGGGAAACGAGGGCAATTATAGAAAAAAGTTGAGCGAAACATTGAAAATTAACCATTGGAGTCTTAAGAAGACATAAAATGTTGCATGGATTTGATTAGAAAACTGAAAACATTTAAAAATATGTAACATATTTAAGCTTGCTGACTACACCGCTGTTGTGGGCCAAATCAGCATATAGGAGGGAGATTGAAAACCTGGCTGAGTGGTGCCACAACAACAACCTCTCACTCAATGTCAGCAAGACCAAGAAGCTGATTATTGACTTCAGGAGCAAGAAATCGGAGGGCCGTGAGCCAGTCTTCATTTTTTTAATGCAAGTTATCTTTAATAAAATTCAGTGCTATATATACAAACCAGTGACTAACACAATTACTTCACTACAAATAGACAACACACATTAAACTAAAATGTTTCCATCTCTGTAAATGATGGCAATAAAGCCCCCCCACCACGGAGCCCAACGGTCCCAGAACGCCTCTATGGTTGCCGTGGACAGCACGTGTTCCTTCTCAATATTTACCCTTGCACGAACATACCCCTAAACATTGCCAGACAGTCTGCCCGGGCAGATCCTCCTGCAACCCATTTCCAAAACCCATATGGTTAGGGTCATGAATAGCGGGCATAATATGTTGACTTGGAAGCGTGGCTATGATTGTGGGCTGTCACCAGTACAATGCGTTGACTGTTGATGCAAAGTGACATATTTCATTATATGTTTCGATGCATTTGTGACAAATAAAGCTAATCTTTCTTTCTAATCTTCACGGTATTCCAAGTGCAGTCTCACCAAAAACGATCTACACTCAGCTGGATTGGAACAACCATGGAGTTGCTCGGACACACTAGGAGGGAATTCAAGTTCTTTATATCCAAGGGCAGCATGACATTGTAGTGCCAGGAATAACAATGCATTGAACACAAAAATCAGGTCTCAGACCCACAATCAAATAACCAAGAAACAGGGGAACGTCAATTGAGGAGAGCACATTTGTGTAGCAGTTAGCGTAACGCTTTACAGTGCCAGAGATGGGAAGATCAAGGTTAAATTCACATTGTGCAGTGAATCCCAGCAGTGTCTCTACTTTCTGTGAAGGCTGAGGAAAGTCCATCTCCCACCCCCCATCCTCATCACATTCTACAGGGGTTGTATTGAGAGCATTCTGAGCAGCTGCATCACTGCCTGGTTTTGAAATTGCTCCGTCTCAGATCACAAGACCCTGCAGTGGATAGTGAGGTCAGCTGAGAAGATCATCGGGGTCTCTCTTCCAGCCCATCACGGACATTTACATTACATGCTGCATCCGCAAAGCAAACAGCATTATGAAGGACCCCATGCACCCCTCATACAAACTCTTCTCCCTCCTGCCATCTGGGAAAAGGCACCGAAGCATTCAGCTCTCACGACCAGACTATGTAACAGTTTCTTGCCCCAAGCCATCAGACTCCTCAATACCCAGAGCCTGGACTGACACCAACGTACTGCCCTCTACTGTGCCTATTGTCTTGCTTATTATTTATTGTAATGCCTGCACTGTTTTGTGCACTTTATGCAGTCTTGGGTAGGTCTGTAGTCTAGTGTAGTTTTTTGTGTTGCTTTACATAGTTCAATGTAGATGTTGTATTGTTTCATGTAGCACCATGATCCTGAAAAACATTGTCTCGTTTTTACTGTGTACTATGCCAGCAGTTATGGTCAGATGACAGTAAAAAGTGACAACTTGACTTGATCTTGCCTGTGATTCCTCACCTTATGGTATGGGTACAGTCATATCACGTCATGTGATGGAAGTGAACGCCTCATAGCCTTTGCATCAAAAATGTTTTAACCAGTATTTTTTATTGGAGAGTGGTTACCCTCATTACTGATCATCCACGATTAGTGTCGATCTTCATTCCACAGAAGGATGTTCCACTGACAGCAGCAGCACAAATGCAGAGATGGGCTCTGTTTCTTGGAGGACACAATTACACGATTGAATTCAAGAGGAAGACTAATCACGGAAACGTTGATGGATTGTCCCGTTCACCCTCAGAAAAGGAAATGACCTGAAAAATTTACAAAATGGGACAGTCCTCTTGACGTATTTTCCCTATTGTAAATCGAAAGTCTTCCTATTATGGCAGGGATGATCCAAAGGGAAAGCAGAAAAAAACCTCACACTGTCTCAGGTTTACATAGCCACCCAAAATGACTAGAAAGTCTAACAGAAATTCCAGACCACTGTTTTTTACCAGTTCTGGGATGAACTTGCTCTTGATGGGGATTGCCTTACGTGGGGATTGAGAGTTGCATCATCCAAGTTGAGAGCTCAAGTGTTGGAAGATCTATATGTTGGTCATCTAGGCATGGGCAAAATGAAAGCATTGGCTGAAAGCTTTGCCTGGTGACCTGGGGTAGATCAGCAGATCAATCATCTTGCCATGCACAGTTCAGGATGCAAACACGTCCAGAAGATGCCATGGGCATCACCTCTCCATCCCTAGGAATGGCCTGCACTGCCCTTGCAGAGGCTTCATGTGGACTTTGCCAGCCCATTCAGGGGCACAAATTTCTCGGTAGTAGTGGATGCAGCTACAAAGTGGCCAGTAGTGTTCCCACTATCCTCGCGCACTGCTGATGTATTGAGAAGCCTCCTCACAAGGTCTGAATTTTCAGTGACAATGGACCACAGTTAATGATGGAACAGCTTCAGTCCTGGACACGAGTGGAATAAGGCATACAACATCTGCACTGTACCAGCCAGCCACAAATGGCTTGTTGGAAAGGTTTGTCCAGAATCTAAAGAACATGTTGTAAATAGTTGCAATGGAGCACACTCCACAACCAACAACTCACCAGCTATGCTGTTCCTGGGTTGTCCCTTGCACTCATGTCTGGATCTCCTCAACCCGATCCCGGAAGGGGTAAAATTGAAGGTTCCTTAAGTAAGGGAGGTTCGAGATTTCACTCCGGGACAAGCAGTCCTGGCAAGGAACAATGCAGATGATCTAAATATTATGGACAGAACTGCACCATTCTCCACCAGTGGAAATTGTGTCTGATGTCATCTGGAGATAACACATCAATCAGTTGACGAGAACGGTTAACTGTCAGAGAAGAGTCCAGACCTGTCAGAACCACTTCCTGCGGTCTCAGAGTCAATTCCTACAACCACCAAGGCAACGGTCCAAGAACATGAGATTGTTTCGCAGCTACAGATATCATCAGTCAAGCAGAGTGACCCACTTGTCAGGAAAGACATTATCCCACAAGAGTAAGAAACACTTCACAGCGATTAAATCTTTAGGCCTGAATTGGACAATTTAGAATGTACTATGCTGTGGATATCTATACAGTAGTTGTATTATATACCGTAGTATGTTGTGTGTGTATATATATATATAAATGACTAGAGGGCAATATGTTACATATTTGAGTTGAGATACATTCTTTATTGAGTCAGAATTTATAGCTAAGCAATGAGGAATGTCAAGTATTTAATATTTCAGTAATATTTGATCAAGATTGTAAATATATTGTTTGATTAAGCATTCTTTGTGTGCTTACATAATTCATTATGGGTTCTATATAAAAGTATGTGAATGGTGTATGTCATCATGCCACCACATCATATGTGCGCACCTCATTAAAGTAAAATGGAATAGGCAAACTTTCCTCTGGATCCCATGTTTTGCTTTCAATTAGTTTCTGGAGCTACAAAACATAATGAACCTCTCCACATTTGATCCCCCGATGCATACTGCTTCACAGGCCTCTGGTTTTGAAGTTCAAAGTACATACACATATGTCACCATATACAATCCTGAGATTTATGTTCTTGTGGGCATACACAGCAAATCCGAGAAACACAATATAATCAATAGAAGACCGTACCCAACAGGACAGACAGCAACCTATGTGCAAATACGAAAGGAAAAAATAACATTGATAAATAAACAAGCAATAAATATCAAGAACATGAGATGAAGTGTCCTCGAAAGTGAGTCCACAGGTTGTGGGAACAGTTCAGGGATAGGGCAAGTAGAGTAAAGTTGTCCCCTCTGTTTCCAGAGCCTGATGGTTGAGGGGTAATAACTGTTCCTGAAAATGGTGGTGTGGCTCCTGAACCTGTTGTACCTTCTTCCTGATGGCAGCAGTGAGAAGAGGGCATGGCCTGACTGGTGGGAGTCCTTGATGATAGAGTTTGCTTTCCTGCTATAGCGCTCTTTGTAGGTGTGCTCAATGGTGGTGAGGGTTTACCTGTGATGGACTGGGCTGTATCGACTCCTTTTTGATGATTTTCCCTTCAAGGGCATTGGTGTTTCCATACTAGGTAGTGATGCAACCGGTCGAAGTACTCTCCACCACACATCTTTAAAATTTGGTCGAAGTTCTAGATGTCATGCCAAATTTTCGCAGGCTTCTAAGGAAGCAGAGAAGTAGAGGCACTGCTGTGCTTTCTTCACGATTTCAATCTCCCTCCTATTTGCTGACTCATCACCACCTTTGATTTGACCAACTGCAGCAGTGTCGTGAGCAAATTTAGATGTGGCATTGGAGCTGTTCTCAGTCACAAGTATTAGAGCAGGGGGCTAAGCACTCAGCCTTGCGGTGCTCCTGTGCTGATTTCAGGAGGAAATCTCCATCAACAGACCTTTCTTCCTCCTAAAGTCAATAATCATCTGTTGTTGGAACAACCACAGAGTTCACTCTGACTCAGCAGAAGGAGATTACTTTCCAATGAATCCAAGGGGAAAATAGCTTTGTAGTGCCAGGACTGACAATGCGTTGAACGGAAATATTGGGTCTGGAACCTACAATCAAATAGCCAAGAGAAAGGGGGAATGTCCACTGAGGGCAGCACAGCTGTGTAGCATATACAGAGCCTGGAAGATCAGGGTTAGATTCCTCCTGTTCTTTGTAAGGAGTTTGCAGGTAAATTGGTCACAAGGGTATGTGGATGTAAATGTGCAGTGAATGAAGGGATATGGGCTTTGTGTAGGCAGAATGGATTAGTTCAGTTAGGCATTTAGTTTGTAGTTTAATTAATTCAGCAAAACTAATTAGGGCAGAATGCTAGTGTAGTGGTTTACCGTGCCAGTGACCCGGATTGAATTCTACTGCTGTCTGTAGGGAACTTGCACATTCTCCCCCATGACTGGGTGGGTTTCCCCCAGGGGCTTCAATTTCCTCCACATTCCAAAGACATACTGTTAGGGTTGGTGAGTTGGGGGTATGATGGCCAGAAGCACAGTGCCACTTGTGGACAGTCCCCACACGATCCCCGGACTGTGTTGGCCATTGGCACAAAACCATGCATTTCATAAAATAATCTTTCTTTTTAATCTTTACAGTACTCCATGTGCAGTCTCAACAAATGAATCCATACTCAGCTGGATTGGAACAACCATAACTTTGCTATGGCATGATAGGAGCTGATTCACTTCCACTGAATCTGAGGGCAAAATGACATTGAGGTGCCTGGATTGATAATACATTGAAACCAAAGCTGGGTCTAGAACACACAAGCAAATAACTAAGAGACAGGGGGAATATCAATAAAATAGCTTTCAGATTATTTTGTGAGCAGTGGTCATTTGAGCACAAAATTGTTGCAGGCTTACCATAAAAGGAACAAATATATTTTTCCCTGAAGTACATCAAATTTAATAGCTATCTAAATAACACAAAAATAAAAAATCATTATGGCTAGGAGAAACATTGATTACTGCAAGAAAATAATTAACGGGAGTCATGCTGTCTCTGTCAACACAGTTAAATGAGATATGGGTTCCAGCATTGTTCAGCAAAGAAATATTCTTCCAGTCAGGGATAATTGGAAGGCATTATATTTAGACAGAGCTGTCAACACTGGACATCTGAGAGGTGTGAGACTTTCAATTACATGCTCTGTATCTGAGATGTAAACATAGCCAAAAGCTGCAAACTTCATCTCTCAAACAGATAACACAACACGGCATGACATTAATGCATTCTCTTGTGCCTCCTGTAATATTTGAAACATCTTTGTCTCCTTTTATCTGCCGTCTTTCTTTATCATTCTGTGTGTTCCTTTCTACCGTTTTGCTCACCCGGCTGTGGCCACTTCCCAGGCCCTTTTCTATTTATCCTTTGTTGCCCGCCATTCCCATAATGCAACAGGATAACAAGCGGCTGTAGACTGAGTCAGTTCCATCACTGACACAACCCTCCCCACTATCAAGGACAATTTCAAGGGACAGTGCCTCAGGAAGGTGGTATCCGTCATGAAAAAAGCCACATCATCCAGGTCATGCCAAACCATCATAGGAAAGGCCGTCCCCACCATTGAGCACACTGTTTCTACAAGGATCCCTGCCACAAGAAAGCAGCATCCTTCATCAAGAGCCCCAACCACCCAGGCCATGCTCTCTTCTCATTGCTGCTATCAGGAAGAAGCTACAAGAGCCTGAGGTCTCACAGGTCCAGGAACAGTTATTACCTTTCAAACATCAGGCTCTTGAACCAGAGGGGATAACTTCACTCACCTCAACACTGAACTGTTTTTACAACCTGTGGACGCACTTTTCAGAGCGCTACAATTCATGGTCTCAGTGTTTATTTATTTAGTTAGTTAGTTATTGATTTTATAGTAGGCTAAAAGGTTAGCATAGCATCATGGTCCAAATAGCCTGTTATCATTCTGGACTCTCCTATGTTCTAAATCCTGGAAATCTTTTACTCAACATGATTGTGGAAATAGCTTGACCCACACACTCTTTATTAGTTTGAGAATAACTTACCAGCATCACCTCAAGCACCATTCGATCTGGGCAATAAATGCTGATATATGAGTGAATCCTTGGTACCAAGCAAGCCTTTGTGTTGTACAACACCGATACTTCAAGATTCAATTTAAACAAAGGAAAGTGGTTTGAAACAGATGGTGATACTTCACCCACTGCCAATATTCCTGTAATGATCTTGTACTACTGTCAGAGAAAAGGTACAAGGGCTAGAAGACCACAGTCGATGAATCAGAAACAGCTTCCATCCCTCCATCAGATTTCTGAATGGTCCATGCTCCCCATCAGATTTCTGAATGGTCCATGCACCCGTGTACACCTCCTCACTGATACTTTTTTTTGCACTATTTATTTTGTAATTTTATGTCCTTGCACTGTACTGCTGCTACAAAGCAACAAATTAAAGATGTAAGATCAGCTTTACTTGTCATATGTACATCAAAACATAGATTGAAGTGTGTTGCTTGATTCAAGGCTGTGCTGGGGGCCACAGGTGTTGTAATGCCTCCAGCACCAACATAGGATGCCTCCAACTTACTCACCCTGCACCTTTGGAATGTGGGAGGTGATGCACCATCAATAACTCTTGGAGACGTGGGTTAAGGTAGGCTTTTATTGGCTGGAAAAAAGCACAAGCAGCAAGTGACCACCACACAACATCCTGGAGACTGAGGGAGGAGCAGTGCCTCCAATCACCTTTATACAGGGGTCAGTGGGAGGAGTCACAGGAGCAATTAGCAGGGGGGGGGAGGGCGTGTCCAGATGGGTATATGTAGTTCACCACAGGAGGAAACCGGAGCACCCGGAGAAAACCCGTATGCTCACACGGAGGACATATAAACTCCTTACAGACAGTGTGGGAATCAAACACAGATCTTACAGTTGGTGCTGTGAAGCATTGTACTAACTGATACGTTACCGTCCCCACTCCAGTTTTGGTCACCCTGTTATAGGAAAGATGCCATTAAGTTGAAAGAGTGCAGAGGAGACCCACAAGGATATTGCCAGAACTTGAGGGATTGATATAGGGAGACCAGTTGAGCAGGTTGGGCTTCTTCATTGGAGCACAGGGCAACGAGAGGTGATTTTATACAGGGGTATAACATTATGAGGAGAATAGAAAGTGTGAATACACACAGTCTTCTTTCCCCCCAAGAATTGGAATGGAGAACTAAAGGACATGGGTTTAAGGTGAGAAAGGAGAGATCTGATAGAAACCTGAGGGGCAATCTTTTTTACCCAGGGTGTAGTCCATATGTGGAATGAGCTGCCAGGGGAAGAGAACAACATTTTAAAGGTTCTTGGACATCTACATGGATGGGAAAGGTTTAGAGGGATATGGACCAAACCGCAAGCGAATAGGTCTGGCATAGATGGGAATCCTGCTTGACATGGATCCATTTGACTGGAGGGCCATTTCCGTGCTGTGTGACTCTGTGACTCGATGATTCAATTCTTGTATTCCCATGGACTCTGCTCCCTGCCTCCCCCTGGTGGCTCTTTGCATGTCAACCCAGGCCTGATGGCTGCATTCACCATTGCACCTCATGTGATGTAGGGTCTCAATCCAAAACGTTAATTAACTTTTTGCTGGTTAACCCACTAATTCTTCCATCAGTTTATACATTTTGCTCCAGATTCTATTATTCTGCTTCCATCTCCTCCTAATCCCTTCTCTTTAGCGTTTTGCCCTTCAACCAATCTACGACTCACTCCTCACAGCCCCATGAGGCCTTATATATCTAACATTTACTGATCTAGAACCGAGCCAAATTTTAAAAAATAAGCAGCTACATCTCATTCGTACTTGGTCAGAAGTCTAAGAGAATTCAGTTTGTTCCTATTGAGGCTCACCGATGTTTAGGGATTCTCCACTGAAAGCACCCTGTCTGGATGCATCACAGCTTGGTATGGAAACCATTCCTCACAAAACCGCAAGCAACTGCAGAGAGTTGTGGACACACCTCTGTCACTGCAAAAAACTAACCTCCCCTCCACAGATTCTGTCTATGCTTTCTGCTGCCTTGGTAAAGCAGACTAACTCATCAAAGGCATCCACCCACCCCGAACTTTCTCATTTCTCCGACCTTCCATTGGGTAGAAGATACTAAAGTCTGAAGGCACATACCACCAGGCTCAGGGACAGCTTCTATCCCACTGTTATCAGACTATTGCATGATAAAGGTTCTCCAAGAGAACCACAACCTTGTCGTGATTTGGAGGCTTGCCTGCTTCAACGACCCGGAGTACTATGTTGGCTGGAGTCGGGGACTCGTGCTTTGGCTCTTGGTTGGGTCGCCCATGCCAAACAGGTCAAAGGGTAGAGGCCAGACGAAGAGTGGTTTCACCGGTCCTCTAGGTTTGGGGGTTCATCCCAGGACTGACAACCCTGACCAGTAAAACAAAATTGTTACGGAAACAGCAATGAAGAATTCTTCATCATCTGAGTGCGATGGTATTCCTGAGTCTCCACCTGGGACTTGCATGACTGACAGAAGTGAAAGCCGAGAAGAAGCTAATTGCACAATGAAGGAAGCCCTGAACTCCACTGGAGATGGAGGACCTTCCCTGATGCCCTACGTGCCAGGGGCATTACAGGCATTAAGTAAGTAAGGATGATAAAGGTGGACCCTTGACCTCCCAATCTACTTTATTGTAGCCCTTGCACCTTATTGTCTACCTGTACTGCATTTTCTCTGTATATGTAACACTGTAATCTACAATCTGTTATTGCTTTTCCCTTGTACATATGTTCTGAAGCAATATGTAGGAATGGCGTGTAGAACAACATTTTCAATGTATCTCGGTACATGTGACAATAATAAACCAATCACCACTGCGGAGCTGTTATGTAGGCTCCAGGCAAAGTGATCACTTTCGGGGAAGTGCAATCCCCATTCATCAGGTTACCTCTCCATTCACAAGAGATTGATTTTAAATAAATCCTGAGAGGCTGTGTCCCAAAAGTTACCTTTCCACATATACTCCGTCTAGGCCTTTCAATATTTGAAAGGTTTCACTGAGATCCCCCACTCATCCTTCTAAATTCCCACGAGTCCAGACCCAGAGCCGTCAAACATTCCTCGTATGATAATCCTTTCATTCCTGAAATCATGTCGAACCAGAAGTAGCATCTTCCAGACTCACTGAATACAACTTCAGACTTCAGCATTTTTGTTACTATTCTGATGTCCATTGCTAGTAGAATTGGATATAAATTAAGGGAGGTTAGGCCTCAATGTGGGTGTAAAATATAAAAGTCTGGAACCGTACTGAAGCTGTATAAAACTTCAGCTAGGCCTCACTTACATTTCTGGTTGCCACCTTACAGCAAGTATGTGGATCAAAGAGTTTAAAGATGAGCTTAATTTATCACATGTACATTGAAACATACCGTGAAATGTGTTATTTGTGTCGATTGATCATCTGGACCAACACAGTCCAAGAATGTGCTGGGGGCAGCCCACAAGGGTCGCCATGCTTCCCGCACCAATACAACATGCCTACAACTCGCTAATCTGCACAACACTGGAACGTGGATGGAAACAGGAGCACCTGGAGGAAAGCATTCCAAACATGGACAGAGTGTACAAACTCCTTACTGACAGTTGCGGCAACTGAGCCTGGCACTAACTTATGGGAATTGGGAATTAAATCCCAATCGCTGATCGCTGACCCTACAAAGCCTTGTGCTAAGGCTGGATCAGCTGCGATCATACTGAACGCAGAAACAAGCCGCGCGTCCTATTTCCATTCCCTTATGTTTCTATGTTCTCCATAGGTGCTGTTTGACCTTCTTGTTCCCAGCATTTTCTATTTTTAGATTTGAATTAGATTTGAAGGATTACCCCTGAAACCTTCACTCTCCTCATCTCTCCACAGAAATAATCCATCCCGCTAGAATTTCCAGATTTCTGTTTGTGCCTCAGCACTTGTTATTCCTGCCTCTTTAATCAAACTGACCTGCCAAAGAACAACAGCCTAGTTTCCAGAGATCATTTCAAGAATGTTGGCAGTGGGTGAGGTATCGCCATCTGTTTCAAACCACTTGCCTCTGTTTAAATTGAATCTTGAAGTATGGGTATTATACAACACAAAGGCACTGGCCTTGCTTGGTACAAAGGACTCACTCATATATCAGTATTTTTATTGCCCAGATCTAATGGTGCTTGAGGTGATGCTGGTAAGTTGTCTTCTTGAACTGCTAAAGAGTGTGTGGGTGAAGCTATTTTCACAATAACATTGAGTCAAGGGGATCCAGGATTTAGAACATAGAAGGGTCCAGAATGGTGCAGGCCACTTGCCCCGTGATGTAATTTTAACCTACTCTAACATCAATCTAACCCCTTCCTCCCACATAGCCCTCCATTCAGTAGTGATGGAAGCAGGTATGATAGTGGTGCTTAAGAGACATTTACACAGGCTCCTTAGTAAGATGGGAACAGAGGGAATATGGATCATATTCAGGCAGATAGGGTTAATTGCATTTGCAATCATGCCCGGCACAGACATCAAGGGCCAAAGGACCAGCCCCTAGGCTCTACTGTTCTATACAACCAGCCTGGTGGATCTGAATAACTGCTCAGTGGTTCCCTATGAGAGGAAAAATATTTGTGAAATCTAGCCTTCCTCTTGCCTCTATCTTCTTCTTCCTCTCCGTATTTCATCCCATTTAGGCCATCAGGTCTTGCCAGCTTCTGGTGAAGTACCCCCACTGCTCTTACTTTCCCATGGCCGTGTGAATAATTCTCTCTCCTGGACCCATCCAGTATCATCGGGAAAGCCTTTATTGATTCCCTTTCCACCCTCCTCACCGGCAGTGAGTGTTCTGCTTCATTACCGCACTCTGTCTAAAAAGATTTTCCTACTGTCTCTTTGGCACTTCATTTAAGTTCTCTTCCTTATTGCTCTTGAACCATTTAATTTATATAAAATCATTATTAATTCTGGCAAAGTATAATTTTTCGCACCTCTGTATCAACTTCCATCTGTCATTTACTATACAGGGCTTTTCCAACCTGATGTCATCTGTAATTTTGGAAATGCTATTCTGCACATAAATGCAAATTACCAGCAATATTAATGATCGAATACACCACATTTCCTAAGCCATCCATATGATAAATCTCATTAACTTTGAAAGTGAAGACCTATAATGCTGGATGTGAAAACAGGAAGTACTGGAAATACCCTGCAAGACAGACAGCACCCGTGGGGAGAGAAGCATGGTTAATATTTCAGGTCAACAACCTCACCATCAAGGAAACCTTAAAAGCTGGTGCCTTAAGAAAACTAATCACCTCTTTCTCACCCCTCCCCCTTGTTGATGCTGACTCATTCATGGACCTTTAATTCTACTGTTCTTATTTATTCCATTATTGTCACATTAGCATTATTTTTGCACTGCTTCAGTTTGGACGATGATATTTTGCACCATTCTGTCTTTTCATGTTTTTATTTTTACCATGTACATTACTTACTTTCTGAACCGCACGGGAGCAAGGGATTTCATTGCACTGTGGTGTATATGACAGTAAACTAACCTCAATCTACAATAAAAACAGGAAATGCTGGCGGTACACATGTTACGACACGCACTCGACCGCACCAGCCTCCGGGATTTAGATAGATAGATAGATAGATAGATAGATACTTTATTCATCCCCATTGGGAAATTCAACTTTTTTTCCAATGTCCCATACACTTGTTGTAGCAAAACTAATTACATACAATACTTAACTCAGTAAAAAATATGATATGCATCTAAATCACTATCTCAAAAAGCATTAATAATAGCTTTTAAAAAGTTCTTAAGTCCTGGCGGTAGAATTGTAAAGCCTAATGGCATTGGGGAGTATTGACCTCTTCATTCTGTCTGAGGAGCATTGCATCGATAGTAACCTGTCGCTGAAACTGCTTCTCTGTCTCTGGATGGTGGTATGTAGAGGATGTTCAGGGTTATCCATAATTGACCGTAGCCTACTCAGCGCCCTTCGCTCAGCTACCGATGTTAAACTCTCCAGTACTTTGCCCACGACAGAGCCCGCCTTCCTTACCAGCTTATTAAGACGTGAGGCGTCCCTCTTCTTAATGCTTCCTCCCCAACACGCCACCACAAAGAAGAGGGCGCTCTCCACAACTGACCTATAGAACATCTTCAGCATCTCACTACAGACATTGAATGACGCCAACCTTCTTAGGAAGTACAGTCGACTCTGTGCCTTCCTGCACAAGGCATCTGTGTTGGCAGTCCAGTCTAGCTTCTCGTCTAACTGTACTCCCAGATACTTGTAGGTCTTAACCTGCTCCACACATTCTCCATTAATGATCACTGGCTCCATATGAGGCCTAGATCTCCTAAAGTCCACCACCATCTCCTTGGTCTTGGTGATATTGAGACGCAGGTAGTTTGAGTTGCACCATATCACAAAGTCCTGTATCAGTTTCCTATACTCCTCCTCCTGTCCATTCCTGACACACCCCACTATGGCCGTGTCATCAGCGAACTTCTGCACATGGCAGGACTCCGAGTTATATTGGAAGTCTGATGTGTACAGGGTGAACAGGACCGGAGAGAGTACGGTTCCCTGCGGCGCCCCTGTGCTGCTGACCACCGTGTTAGATGCTCCAACTCTCCGACGAGAGGTTCTGATACCCCCCTGGGTCCCCTTAAAGATTCAGACCCACCCCACTAATTGGCAGCCATGTTTTAACACCAGGATTTTAATATTTAAGAGCACCTGAACTGAGGTCAGCTCAAGTTTGGATTGTCATCTAGCGTCTAGTTTAAAACCCTGTCTTCGTTTCAATCTCATATCGCGTCTCAGATACTTCAGCACTTGGGTCTTAACCATTCTCGCCTGGGTCTCTTTTCACTGTACATTTGAGCCTAACGTGGACCCAGCAGGATATCAGAGCCTCTTGTCAGCTCTAGGGAGCTACAGCAAGAAAATTTCAAGACGTAGCTGGGAGATACACGACTTCCAGGTCGCCATGCTCCAATTGTCATTAGGAGGAAGGCAGAATCACTCGGCTATTCTGCAGAGTCAGTTCATCTTCAGACCCTGCAGAGATTCAGTGGTGACGTGAGTTCTTGCTGTGGCTTCCTCACTCATGTGTTCATTGATGTTTGAACTAGAACCGTCCTGGCTCCCTATGGAGTGTAGAAAGGTGGCCTTCATAATCTCCCTCCTGATTGGGAGAGCCCTGCCTGGGCCACTGCACATTGGGAGCACGTTACAAGCAGCGGATGTGAAAGAGATGATTGGTTTTCTGAGGACTCCGCACTGGGACTGGAGGTTGAAGATTTGCTCGGCTTCGGAGGAATTCATGGCCGCCATGAAGAGGGTGTTCCATCATCCCATTGGAGCAAACACAGCCTCAGAACATTTGATGAAGGTGCGTTAGGGCAGTCGGTCAGTAGACAATCACACCTTTTAGTTTCGGACTTTGCCTGAGGAGAGTGCCCAGAATGGGGAGGCGTTGGCCATTCTGTACACCACAGACTCCAAGGTGAACTAAAGGATGCCCTTGCCTTAGGAGGGTCAGTAGAGGACTTAGAGGCTCTGATTGATCAGTCCATCTGCCTCGATAATCACCCGGCTGAGCAAAAGTGGGACTACCTCAAGAGGTCGAAGAGGGCTAGCTTGAGCCCAGCCTCAACACATCGCAATTCCACTTCTCGGACTTGGACAATGACCAGCCCATCCCTGCTACTCAAGATCCTGCCATGCCCATGCATATTGGCTGCACAAGACTCTCCGCCAATGAGAGGTCCTGGTGTCAGAGCTGAGGTGGCTGCTATTACTGTGGGCAGGCAGGTCACCTGAGGATCGAATGTCTAAAGCTGCAGCCGTCAGCAGAACAGCTAAGACCATCCAGCAATGGGAGGACCATGATAGTAGTAGCCACTACTCCCAACCCCACTCACCCTGGAGTCACACTGAAGGTGGAGACCACCTGGGGAAAGAACGGGTGAGAGGAGAATGCCTTTGTGGACTCTGGGGCAACTGGTAATTTCCTGGACTTGGAGACCACTCGTTGGCTGAACATACTGCTGCAGGACTAGACTCAGCCTGTTCCTGCAACTGCCCTGGATGGTAGTCCTCTTAGTTCCAGGCAGATTCTGCAGCAGACATAGGTTTTGCAAGTGAGGATCGAGGAGCATGCAGAGGGCATTTGTTCCTATATCACCAATTGTCCTCACATTCCTCTGATCCTCAGATACCCTTGGCTGTCCCAGCACAGCCCTTCCGTGAACTGGAAGGAAGGGAGGATCATTGAATAGTCCAGTCATTGCAAGAAGCTATGCTTTCGGTTTGGTGTACTGACCCTCAGACTCTTCCAAGACCAGCGGCCGACGAGGAGGCAGACTTTTTTTGGGATAACCTGGAGTCCTACCTTCAAGGTCAGTCAAGCTGGTTCCATCCAACAGGACCATGAGAGTCCTGACTCTTTCTAGTCGGGGACGTGCTGGAACTCGAGAGAGAAGGTCTCTAATTCAAGAGCAAGCTAGGGAATTGCCCAAACAAGATGAAACTCCAGCAACTAAACCTAAGAGTTTCAGTCACCAGGTCCTGTCCAAGGGAAAGGCTCCTAAATGTAGACCTTTGGAGTCTGGTCAATGGAGCACAAAGGCCATGCGTAGAGCTTTGTTGCCATTGTCTGTGGATACGGATGAGGATTTGGACTCTTACTTGGTCTCTATTCCAGCTAAAGACTCTAGTCAATCTATGGAGGAGACTGAGCTCTGCTGAATCTCTCTCACTACCTTAGGAGCACCAGGGGTCATGCTCTGAACACCCAAGCCAGTCAAAATCCTTTCCATCTACGAGGATTTGGAAGAGGTTTTCAGCCAGGGAAAGGTCCTGACTCTTCCACTGCACCGACCCCAACTGTGCTCTAGATCTACTGCCTGGTACCTGTCAAGATGGAGAAATTCGAAATTCATGTAACCATCATTTCTTGTTTGGGTTTTATCATCTTTAATGACAATCTCAAGATAGACTTTACTAAGGCACAGGCAGTCAGAGGTTGGCCACAACCATCCAATGTGAAACAAGTCCAAGTATTCATGGGATTTTCCTACTTTTACAGAAAGTTCATCAGGATCTTCAGCTCAGTGGCAGCTCTGCTCACAGAACTAACTAAGAGACCCACAGCCCCTTTTGTTTGGACTTCCGAAGCAGAGTCTCCTTTTGCAGAGTTCAAACAGTGGTTCATTACTGCTCCCATTCTGGTTTCACCTAACACAGATCATCCCTTCAATATGGAGGTGGATACCTCAGACATCAGCCTGGGTACCATATTGTCTCAATGGACACCTACGGACAATAAACTGCACCTGTATGCAAACTTCTCCAGGATGCTATCCCTGGCAGAGGTGAACAATGACATCTAAAATAAAAAACCTGCTCGTGGTCAAGTTGACTTTGGAAGAATGTCATTACTGGCTTGAGAAGTGCAAGAATCCTTTCATTGCATGGACAGACCACAAGAACCTGGCTTATATTCATGAGACCCAAAGACTCTGCAATGAACCAGAATTGATTAGAGATCTCAAGGTAAAAGAACCCTTAGGGGAAGTGATCATAATATGATCAAACTCTCCGTGAGAGCTGAGGAGAGGCTAAAGTCAGATGTATCAGTATTACAGTGGAGTAAATGGAATTACAGAGGCATGAGAGAGGAGATGGTCAGAAATGATTGGAAAAGAACACTGGCAGGGATGATGGCAGAGCAGCAATAGCTGGATTTTCTGGAAGGAATCCGGAAGGCCCAGGATACGTATATCCCAAAGAAGAAGAAGTATTTTAAAGAAAAGATGACACACCCATGGCTTACAAGAGAAGTCAAAGCCAACTTAAAAGCCGGGAAGGGGTATAATAGAGCAAATGTTAGTGGGAAGTTAGAGGATTGGTAAGCTTTTAAAAACCGAAAAAAATCATTAAGAAGGTGAAGATGGAATGCGAAAGTACGCCAGCTAATAATATTAAAGAAGATACCAAAAGTTTCTTCAGATACATAAAGTGTTAAAGAGAGGAGAGAGTGGATATCCGACTGCTGAAAAACCATGCTGGAGAGGTAGTAATGACGACAAGTAAATGGCGGATGAATTGAATGAGTATTTTGCATCAGTCTTCACTGTGGAAGATATTAGCAGTATGATGTAAATTCCAGGTGTTGGGCATGGGAAACTGAAAGGTCTGAAGATGGATAAGTCACCTGAACCAGATAGTGTCCACTTCAGGGTTTGGAAAGGAGTGGCTGAAGATATTGTGGAGGTATTAGTAATGATCTCTCAAGAATCACTAGATTCTGGAATGGTTCCAGAAGACTGGAAAATTGCGAATGTCACTCCACTCTTCAAGAAGGGAGACAGGCAGAAGAAAGAAAACTGTAGGCCAGTTAGTCTTACTTCAGTGGTTGGGAAGATGTTGGGGTCGATTATTAAGGATGAGATCTCAGGGTACTTGGAGGCACATGATAAAACAGGCCATAGTCAGCAAGATTTCCTCAAGGGAAAATCTTGCCTAACAAATATGTTGGAATTCTTTGAGATATAACAAGCAGAATAGACAAAGGAGTATTGGTTGATGTTGTGTACTTAGATTTTCAGAAGGCCTTTGACAAGTTGCCACACATGAGGCTGTTTAACAAGCTACAAGACATTGATATTATAGGAAAGATTCTAAGATGGATAAAGCAGTGACTGATTGACAGGAGACAAAGAGTGGGAATAAAGGAAGCTTTTTCTGGCTGGCTGCCAGTGACTAGTGGTATTCTACACAGGGCTGTGTTGAGACCGATTCTTTTTATGCTATATGTCAATAACTTGGATGATGGAATTGATGGCTTTGTTGCAAATTTTGCAGTCATTTTGAAGATAAGTGGAGGGGCAGGTAGTTTTGAGGAAGTAGAGAGGCTACAGAAGGACTTAGATTAGGAGTAAGGGCAAAGAAATGGCAGATGGAATAGAGTGTCAGGAAGTGGTAGAAATTAAAGGGTACACTATTTTCTAAATGGAGAGAAAATACTAAGAACTGAGGTGCAAAGGAACTTGCGCAAGATTCCTTAAGTTAGTTTGCAGGTTGAGTCTGTGGTGAGGAAAGCAAATGCAGTGTTAGCATTCATTTCAAGAGGACTAAAATATTAAAGCAAAGACGTAATGCTGAAGCTTTATAAAGCACTGGTGTGGCCTCATTTGGAGTATTGTGAGCAGGTTTGGGCCCCTTATCTTAGAAAGGATGTGCTGAAACTGGAGAGGGTTCAAAGGAGGTTCTTGAAAGTGACACCAGGATTGAATGGCTTGTCATATGAAGAGCGTTTGATGGCACTGGGCCTGAATTCACTGGAATTTCGAAGAATATGGAGTGACCACTTGAAACCTATCAAATAGTGAAAGGCTTTGAAAGAGTGGATGTAGAGAGGATGTTTCCTATGGTAGGAGTGTCTAAGACCAGTGGACACAGCCAGAGAAAAGAGGGCATCCTTTTAGAACAGAGATGAGGTGAAATTTTTTTAGCCAGAGAGTGGTGTATCTGCAGAATTCTTTGCCACAGGCCGCTGTGGAAACCAAGTCTTTAGGTATATTTAAGACAGTGGCTGATAGATTCTTGATTTTGGAAGGATATGGGAAGAAGGCAGGAGATTGGAGCTGAGAGGAAAATTGGATCAGCCATGATGAAATGGCGGAGCGGACTTGATGGACCAAATGGCCTAATTCTGATCCTATATCTAGTGGTCTTATTGACTGAATTCCAGGCAGGCCATGTGATCTCTTTACTTTAACCATTTTAATTTCGTCCTGACCTATTGACTGAGGTCAAAGAATTAGAAACTGGTTGCTTTGTCTTGTCACTTCAACAAAACCGAAATCGAGGAGCAAATTAGCACCATTTTTCCGCAAGCCAAGGTGATAGTGCCAGTTCATTGGGGAATCAACATAATTGTTTGCAAGGGCCAGGCAGAAAAGGAGATTCCCAAGAACAGTTCTCCAAGTCGTCTGTTTACCCCAAATTCTGTCAGGTCTCAGGTACTTCAATGGGACACACATCGAGAATGACAGCTCATCCAAGGATTGGCAGGACCCTCGACTTCTTCAAGAGAAGATACAGGTATCCTGGAAGGGTTAAAGAAGTCCGCAAATACGAGGCATGCGAGGAGTGCGCCCGGAACAAGGAAACTCGCACCCAACTTCAAGGGCTCCTTCACCCTCTACCCATTCCAGACAGATCATGGGCACACAGCTTCATGGACTTTGTCACAGGTTTTCTGCCGTCCAAGAGGAAGGCCACCGTCATGGTAATTGTAAATCTACAGATGCTGGAAATCCGAGCAACACACACACACAAAGTGATGGAGGGACTCAGCGGACCAGGCAGCATGTATGGAAAAGAGTACAGTCAACATTTCAGGCCGAAACCATTCGCAGGACTGGAGAAAAAAAGCTGAGGAGTATGAGGAGTGGATTTAAAGGTGGGGGGAAGGGAGACAGAACCACCAGGTGATAGGTGAAATCTGGAGGGGGAGGGATGAAGTAAAGAGCTGGGAACTGTTGTGATGAGGCCACACTTAGGTTGGAGGAACAGCACCTTATATTCTGTTTGGGTAGCCTCCAACCTGATGGCATGAACATCGATTTCTCAAACTTCTGGTAATGCTGCCACAACCACCCCCCTCCCCTCCATTTCCCATCTCCTTTTCTCTCTCTCACCACATCTCCTAGCCAACCCATCACCTCCCTCTGGTGCTCCTTCCCCCTTTTTCTTTCCTCCATGGTCTTCTGTCCCTTTCACTGAGCAACTTCCCAGCTCTTTACCCCACCAACGACATCAACCCTTCTCTCCCCCTCCCCATCTCCCAGCAGCTTTGCAAGCTTCTTTTGTTTCCTTCTTCTCAGGTCTGGTCAGGGTTTTGACCTGAAACATTGACCCCATTTCTCTGCCTGCAGATGCTGCCTGATCTGCTGAATAGTGCCAGCATTATCTGTCTTTGTATAGACAATCTCCAGTGGATTTCTCATCCCTTCCAGAGTGCTGTTGGATTATAGTGTAGAATTGTTATTTTTTCTTGTAGTTTAACTTTCCTATGGTTGCTTCATATTTTTTATATATTTGTAATTGTTCAGTGAATATTCTAGCAATTGTAATTCAGCTGTTTCTGTATTGTCTAGAATCTTCTCATTTTTTCTGCAGTATGTGTCACACCACTCGAATCTGTCTACTTTATAGGAGTGTGCTTTATCTCTAGTCTGAGTATGAGATGGCCATGACTTCTTTTTCTTTGTCTTTCTTTCTTCTTGTAACACTAAATAAAATGGCTGTAATCATCAAATCTTATGCCTCTTTCTTGACAGCTGAAGACACACACTCAACGTTTTAGGAACAGCGTCTTCCCCTCTGCCATCAGATTTCTGTGTGATCCATGAACCCCTGAACACCACCTCGCCGTTTTTCTCCCTTTCTGTGCTACTTATTTATTTTTTATATTACTTATTATAATTTACATTGATTCTTATGTCTTTCGCTGTACTGTTGCCACAAAACAACAAGTTTCACGATACATGTCAATGGTAATAAACCTGATTCTGATTCACAATTCAAGATCGTTTATTGTCATTCCTCAGTGCAGGAGCGTAAAGGAGAATGAAATTATTGTTACTGTCAATCCAATGTAACATAAAAAACACAATAAATATAAATATAAAACACAATGTACGAGTAATTATTGGCTTCAGGAGGAGGAAATCAGAGGTTCATGTGCCAGTCCTCATTAGAGGAGAGGTGGAGAGGGTCAGAACCTCTAAATTCCTCGGTGTTATCATTTCAGAGGACGTACAGGCCTGACATGTAAGTGCAATTACGAAGAAAGCATGACAGCGCCCCTACTTTCTTAGGAGTTTGCGAAAATACGGCATGACATCTAAAACTTTGGCGAACTTCTATAGATGTATATGAAGAGTTTATTGACTGATGGCATTACAGCCCGGTATAGAAACATTGATGCCTTTGAATGGAAAATCCTCCAAAGAGTAGTAGATATGGCCCAGTCCATCATGGGTAAAGCCCTCTCCACCAGTGAGCACGTCTACCTCTCATCCATCATCAGCGACCCCCAACACCCAGTTCATGCTCTATTCTCATTGCTGCCATCAGGAAGAAGGTACAGGAGCCTCAGGACTCACATCACGTTCAGGAACAATTATTACCCCTCAGCCATCAGGGTCTTGAATCAAAGGGGTAACTTCACTCAACTTCACTTGCTCCATCATTGAAATGCTCCCACAACCTATGGGCTCACTTTCAAGGACTTTTCATCTCATATTCTCGATATTTATTGTTTATTTATTTATTAATATTTCTTTATTTTAGTATTTACAGTTTGTTGTCTTTTGCACACTGGTTGAATGCCATGTTGGTGCAGTCTTTCATTGATTCTATTATGGTTATCATTCTATTATAGATTTACTGATTATGCCCACAATGAAATGAATCTCAGGATTGTATAATGACACATATATTCTTTAATAATAAATTTACTTTCAACTGTAACGGACATAATCCGATTATACACACAGCAGCCATTTTATTGGGTCCTCCGGTACCTAATAAAGTGACCCCCGTATGTATGTTCATGATTTTCTGCTGCTGTAGCCCGTCCACTTGAAGGTTTGATGTGTTGTGCTCTCAGAGTTGCTGCTCTGCACACCACTGTTGTAATGTGTGGTGATGTGTCACCTTCCTGTCAGCTTGAACTAGTCTGGCCATTCTCCACTGATCTTTCTCATGGACAAGGCATTTCTGCCCACAGAGCTGCTGCATCCTGGGTGCCTTTTGTTCTTTGCACAATCCTCTGTAAACTCTAATGCGTGAAAATCAGCAACTTCTGAGATCAGCAATCACCTCGTCTGGCACCAATTATTATTCCACTGTCAAAATCACTTGGATCACATTTCTTCCCCATTCTGATGTTTGGTCCGAACAACTACTAAACTTCTTGACCATGTCTGCATGATTTTATGCATTGAGTTGCCTACTTAGATATTTGCATTAATGAGAGGGTGTACAGGTGTACCTAATAAAGTAGCCACTTGAGTGATGCTAGGATGCTAGGTGATGTGGTGGAATGGGATGATGGGTGGAGTTGTTGATCAGCCTGACAGCTTGAAGAAGTAACTGTTTTGAAGAAGCAACGGTTCTGGTGTTGACACTGCATAGCTTCTTCGCTGATGGGAGTGGGACAAACAGTCCATCGGCAGGGTAGGTAGGATCCTTTATGCTCCCCTTTTTCTGAAATGCATTTGATATTCACTGTTGACTTGTAGGAAATGTAATACCAGTTTGTTCCCATAAATGACAAACAGAAAATGTTTTACAATGGTTTTATTTGGAGGAAAGTCATTGGCTCAGGACGTACAAGATATCTTCACTGTTCTTCAAGATGGTGTGGTGGAATCTTTGACATTCACCTGAAAGAGTTGATGGGGCTGGTTTAATGCGTCATCTGAAACAGGAACATTAACCCAATCTAATTTCATTTAATAAAATGATGAGTCAAGCCAATTATACTGAAATGCAAACATTTATAGATGGAGACAATCTGAACAAGGACATTATAAAGGAAATTGCAAGATTACTTTGCATGACCGACTCATCGCAGCCTGAGGCCTAACATAAATCAGATGAATGAATTCGGCCTTCATTTCCACTTACTTTGATGCCTGTTCAGCATTTAACTTGGGACTGTTATGAATCTAGAAATAATACAAAACATGTTTTTGAAAGGCAATAGATCCTAATGTGTTATGAAAAGGCCCTGTAAAATTCCTTAAATGATGAGCAGCCCATCTGTTTATGTCAAAACGCTGCTCTTAACTCGTATCACATTTCTGTTGTAGCAATTGTTAAATCTCAATATGAGCGAAGTTTACATTGAGAACATGTGTCAACGCTTATCGATTGGCTGAGGAGAAACATTAAGTGTGTGCAAGGATCATGATACAAATTATTAGTTTTGGACATGGCTGTAAAACATTCAAATCAGCCTTGTAATTTCAATAATTAAACTCAACATGCCCATTATTTCAGCATTGTCTCCTCCAGCTTCTATCAGGCTGGCAGAAAGAGGACAAGGGCCCCACAGCACAGGTCAGCAAGTTACTCGCGGGTTCCAAGTTGGAGTTCTGTACAGGCTGAAGGAACGAGTTCCAATGACTCCCTGGGCTCATGAATTGGTGAGACCTGAGTTTGAGGCCCAGTGTTCAGGGTGCTGTCATCGGCAAGTCCGGAGTTCAAGGCCTACTGTTTGGAGATTGGCGTGTCCTGGGATTGATGCTGAGGATTGAGGCCTGAGAGTTGAATAGTCCAGAAGCCGAGGCCTGTTGTTCAGAGACAAGTCTGCGAATCTCTGCAAGTCTCGTGGGGAAGTCAAAGCCCGATGTCTGCAAGCCGGAACCCTCTTAATGTTGGAGGCTGGAGGCCTGTCCTGGGATTAAAGGATGCTATATGTGCATGGGAGGGAGGGAGGAATGGGATTTGCTTTGCTGTTGTTGTTTTGTTGCTTATTGTGCTCTGTGTTTTTCTGCCAGGCATTGTATGCACGTAGGATTTTGCAAATAAAACTAAGTGAAACCCGTAACACATTTTATTAAACTCCAAAGCCTAAACACAAATGCACATGAAAGATTCTTATGTAACCACGTCGTCATGTCAGACTAACTTCTTAAAGTGAAACCCCAAATCAATGTCAGTGGTTGTGAATTATGTATATTTCTCCCATTACATTACCCTACACAGACCTCCCAGAATACACTAAAACCAGTATTGTGAGCCTGAATGGTTTCAATGCTGGAGGAACTGCAGATGCTTCTGGTTCATCCAGAGATGCAGTGACACGCTCGTGGTCATTTTGTGACGCCAGGGGCATAACAGCCGAATACTCCAAATCATGGTGGGCTGGCTTAAGGCGATCTATCGAAATATGTTCAGGTTTACCCCTCTTACCCATGATAAAAGGGTTTTCTTCCCATCGCAAAACACGGAATGGGCCATTGTAAGAGAACCCATGGGAATGTTGGTGTGCGTCATGGCGGATGAAAACAAATACAATGGATTGTAGGTCAACAGGAACCCAAGACTGCTCTACGCCATGATGGGAGGTAAGAATAGATAAAAAGGAATAGAACTTATTGAGGAGGGTGGAATGCTGCTGAGAGGCCAACTAGGTGGCTGTAGCATCAGGAATGAAATTACCTGGCACTCGTAAAGGCTGCCCAGATACCAAATCTGCCACGGATGACTGCAGGTCCTTTTTTGGAGCAGTTCTGAGCCTCAGCAGAACCCATGGGAGATGATCATGCCCACACTCATTGTAACGTTTTCGCTCGGGTGTGACGTAACGCCGAGGTAAATGTCGAGATAAACCAGAATCAATGCAACGAGGCCGCAGTAAGATTAACCATTTACTGTTCACTCTTCACATTAACGCATGGTGAAAACTGTTGAAAAACAATACAAGATTGGTACAGTGTTTGTTTCCTTCTAAATATCACATTTACATTGTGAATACTTGCAAAGGTAAAACTACAATAACTACATTACATTAAAGTGCAGCATACAGTCAGAATCTAGCTGCTCCATTGGCTGCTTTAGATACACTTCAATACAAACTATCCCAACTCTTTAACTGACGAAAAGGTAAACCTTACCGACCGTCGTTACTTTTAACAGAATCGGCGTTAACATTTTAACTCAAAATATCGATTATCTAATGACTTACAGCGTTGCTTTCACTGTGTCTTTGGTGCATAGAGAGACCCTAGTCGGCGTTATGGCGGCACATGTGAGTGACCCCCACCCTTGCGTGAATCTCAAACCGGTAATTTCCCACAAGACGCGGCGAACCCGGATGTGACGTCATCGCAGCCGCGATGTATTACAGACAAATCAATTGATTTAAACAATCCTAACTTTAACTAAAAAAATGCTAACAAATTACTACGCGAAAATATTATAAACTAAATAACTGCCATAAAGGCAGCACACTCATCGTTCAGGGAGGCCCTCAGAGCAGCCTTTAAGGAGCAGTGAAACCGCTCACGTAGGCCATTGGACTGTGGGTGATACGCTGTGGTGTGATGTAGCATAACGCTGAGGTTCTGGGACATCCCAGCCCAGAGGTCTGATATGAATTGGGGACCGAGATCAGAGGAAGTATCAGATGGGGTGCCAAACCAAGCAACCCAGGGGCTGATGAATGCCTGAGCCATGTCTGCAGCCATCATCAACGCTAGAGGGATGACCTCTGGCCACCTGACGGCACTGACATGGTAAGAAGGTGTGTGAAACCATGGGGGGGGGGGGGGTGGCGGGGAAGAGGCCAAACAAGGTCCACATAGACATGGTTAAACCATCGCTCAGGGACCAGAAAAGGAGCTAATGGTGCCTGAACAAGATGGTTAATTTTTGCCGGCTGGCACTCCACGCAAGCTGCTGTCCAATCACGCATGTCCTTTCTGAGGCCATGCCAAACAAACTTTAGTGCAACCAGTTTCTGTGAGGCCTTCTGGGCCAGATGCAAGAGGCCATGTATGGAGTCAAAAACAGTCCCTCTCCAGTTTGCGGGCACGATAGGACGAGGACAACCAGTCGAGACATCACATTGGAGAGAAACCCCAGCTTCTCCAACAAACCGTGGGCCTATGACTGCGACTCAGTAAGCCTGGACCCCTGGGTCAATAACTGGTCAGCTGCCATGCCAACATAGTCAAGCCTCAATGGCTGACGATGAGAACCATTATTTTTCCCCTTGATATGTAGTATATCTGTTGTGAACTTGAATATATAGGCCAGGCGGCGTGCTGCTGCGCAGACCAGGGTCTGATATTTTGGCCATCATGCGCACGAGGGGTTTGTGGTCAACAAACACTATGAAATGGTGACCCTCTAGAAGGAAATGCAAATGGCAGACAGCCAGATTGAGACCGAAAAGCTCGCTCTCAAATGTGCTCTTCTTCCCTTCGCGGGTATGGAGCTGCCGGATGAAGAGAGTGAGTGGCTGCCACATGCCTCTGACTAGCTGTTCGTGCACACCCAGCAACACGGTCAGCAGTAATGGCTATGGGTGCATAAGGGAGTGGGTGCCTCAGTAGGATTGTGTTAGAAAGAGCTCATTTGGGATCATCAAATGTCCTGATCATGTGCTGACCAGTCAAGGACTTGATTAGGGGTATTGCCTTTAAGTGCACTGTACAGCGGGATCATAAGCTCAGCATCTCACAGAATGAAGTGGAGATAGAAATTCACCATATCTAAAAACTCCTGTAGTTTTTTAATAGTGCAGGGCTGTGGGAAATCCAAAATAACGGCTACTTTTGATAGGAGGCGTCCGCACCTTCTGCGGAGATGCAATGGCCAAGGAAGTCACTGGTTGACAGCCCAAGCTGGCATTTAACAGGGTTAATGATCCCTGGAGCGCTGTACATTGCTGTAATAACCTCTTGGGAACTTCTTTTTGTGACTGAGCTTGCCTTGGTTGTAAATGCAAAGCCTATTTCAAGATCAAGATTGCTTAATGTCATTTCCTGTGCACAAGAATAAGGAGAACAAAATAATTGTTACTCTGGATTTGATGTAGCACAAAAAAAACACAACAGATAAAGAACACAATAATAATAATTTAAAGAACATAATAAATACAAATACATAAGACAGCTTATATACATAGATTGATTGTATGTCCATAAAGTGAGGCTAAGCTATACATAAGGTGACTGACAGAAAATAATAAAGTAGCGGTGGAGTTAGTGGGTAAAGATGTTGATCAGTCTTACTGCTTGGGAAAAGTAATTCTCTCAGTGTCGTGCCCTCACAGCTTTTCTTCCATGTTGGTCTTTGAGGAATAAATGGAGGCTTGGGTGGTGAACAGAATTCCCCTGATCCTCATGAAAAAATGCCCTATTTCCTTTTATGTTCGTACATTTCGCAAAGGATCGTCCCCTTGTCGTGGTGGAGAGGCTTATGAGCACCTGAGATTCCCAGAGCAATACCATCTAGAGCTTAGCCATCTGGCTCTTAGATCCTGGTTGGGCCACCCATAGCGGTAAGGTCAGAGGGGACAATCTTTCAAGGGATATTTTCGGCATTTAATCACCTATCCCTTGGTGCCCTTGAGAAGATATTGCGTGAGTTGCCTCTAGGGGGTATGTGCCTCCACAGTATGTGTTACCCCCTAGAAACAGGGGCCATAGCTCAAAATAGAGGGATGTCTATCCAGGACACAAATGGGTTTGATTTCAACATTTAAGAGTAGCTTGGATAAGTACATGGACATGAGGGAAATGGAGGGCTATGGCCCACTTGCAGGTCAATGGGGCTAGGCAGAATAACAGTTCAGCATGGACTAGATGGGCTGAAGGGCCTATTTCCATACTGCATATCTCTATGACTTCCAGGTAGATGGGGCTCGTCAGCCTGGGAAGGCAGTCCATCCAAGAGAGGGAAAACTCTGATTTCAAACCACCGCTACCTTGCAGCCATATCCACGCATGGGAAAGGCTTCGGGAGTAAACCCTGAGGACAAATCCGGAGCTGGAGTCCCTAAGGCAGTCCGACGTTGCCTTCAACCTCATTCTGGCAACTCCTGTGACGACACTGGTGCCAAGCTCTATCGGCCCTTGCCCTTCCCTTGGACAAAATCACTGGTGTGGAGAAGGGGTACTTGCTGCATGGGCAACAGCTGGTCTTCCATAAAACCTTGCCCAGGCCTGCACCCTGGAGAAGACTTTCCAGGCACAGGTCCATGGTCTCACAAGACTGATGGATGCTATACATCTCTATGACTCTAAATGTCTTCACCAAGAGGACAACAAATCTTCAGCATTCGCCACCCAAGAGGGTTGTGGAAATTCAGTCTGACAATATTCTAGACCGAAACCAGCAAATTGTTAGATGTTAAAAGAATCAAGAAGCTTGTGTTTAGGACAAGCGAGTGTTGACTGAGGTAAAGGATCAGTTGTACAAGATGGTGAGGCTGAATTTGGAATACTGTGTCCAGGTTTGGTCACTATGTTATAGGAAAGATGCCATTAAGCTGGAAAGAGTGCAGAGGAGACTTACAAGGATGTGGCTGGGATTTGAGGGACTGAGCTATGGAGGGAGTGTCAGCTGATTGGGAATTCATTCGAGCACAGGAGACTGACAGATGGTTTTATGAGGGTGATTATGGGGCCCAGATAGGGTGAACGTGCACAGTAATTTTCCTAAGTTTGCGGTATCAATAACAAGAGGACATAGGAGAGAGATTTAATAGTGACCCAAGTGGTAACTTCCTCACCCAGAGGTTGGTCTGTATATTGAATGATCTGCCAGAGAAAGTGCTTTAAACTGGTACATGAACAATTTTAAAAATACTTGGACATAAAAGGTTTTGCGATATTTTGGTCAAATGCTGACCAACGGGATTGCCTTAAATGGGAATGTTTGTTGTTGTGGGCTGTTTTGGCTGAAAGGCCTTTTTCTGTGCTGTATGACTCTTTGAACCATGAACTTCCCGAACGACAGATTGAAAATAAGGACCTAATAGCCTTTCTTAACTTTGATTGCTTACATTATTATTTTTCTTAATTATTTTTAAATGCTGGCTGGGCCATAGACAACCCAAAATCATCAGAGAAGCTTCTTCCCCATGTGCCATGGTCAGCATGGTTGAATTGGCTCAAAGGGACACTATTAATCTCTGTGCAACCTCTCTATTTAGTATAGATAAGAAATACAACCTGGTCTATTTCTTGGACTAGGCAGAGTTTGTGGTCCAACCAAGAAAATTAAATCAAAGACAAGAGATCATAGGTTTACGGTGAAAGGGGAATGAATTAAAAGGACCCGATGGACAAATTCTTTGCACAGAAGGTGGAGGGTCTACAGAAGGACTTGCCAGAGAAAGTGGCTGAGACAAGTACAATAACAGTATTTAAAATACACTTGATCAGGTACATGGATAAGAAAGGTTGAGGTGGATATGGGCCAAACTTGGGAAAATGGGATTGGATTTGATGGACATCTTGGTAGGCAGGGACAAGTTGGGACAAGGAGTCTTTGTCGTTGTTGTATGACTCCATAAGAAACTACCAGTTAAAAAAGGGTTGAAATTCAGGCAGAGGAAGAAATGTAACTCCTGTTTCACTCGGTCACCAGGAATGAATGAAAAATTTGGGATAGACTGGGTACTTTGAGAATTGAGACACATTACCAGAAACATGATTTTCCCTGTTTCTGCTTCTAAAAACAGGAGCAGCAGAGCCTAATTTAGCCTCCTAATTCAAAGGACCCGATAATTATATTTTGGCTCTGAATTCCCATTTTGCTATTATAGTTGCATTGCTGAATTGAAGCCATTGAAAAAAAATGACTTTTTTCACTATGAAAAAACCACTCCAAGTTATTCAGGGCAGACTGTGCACAAGTTTCCATGGCAACAAGGCATCAGGAAGTGCTCTGTTACTGAGCTGTCGTTATTATCCCCCTGTTGCCTCTGTTATCTATTGTTTCCATTCGGAGTTATTTTAGTGGTAATAGCACCCACTGGTGTTAAAATAGCATCAGTATAAAAATTGACTTAGGAATGTGTGGACTGCAGTTAGTGTAAAGGCATTGTGGGGAACACGTGTTTCATAACCACTTTCTGTGCTATCATATAGCATTTTGGAAATCATGAATAAACAATCATACCCTCTGAGCAAGAGAAAGCTTGGGCCCTCTTTTTAGGATTTGCTATTGATACCAGGCCTGACTTCAGCTCAACAGTAGAACAATGTTGAAAATAATTTTCAGCCCATGGAGATAACGGAGGGAGATATGGATAAGAGGATAAGGAGATCAGAATCAGGGCAATCAACATGGGCATGTGTCGTGAAACTGTAATTTACAGTCAGGAATATATTAAATTAAGTAGTGCAAAAGGAGACCATTAATTGAGGTAGAGTTAATGATTAATTCAGAAATCTGATGACAGAGTGGTAGAAGCTGTTCCTAAAACATTGAGTGTGTGTCCTCAGGCTCCTGTACCTCCTCGCTGTCCCCGGCTCAGCCTCGGACTGTGTTGGTCATCGACACAAAACACATAGATGCTGCTGGGCCTTCTGAGTTGCCCTGACATTTTGTGTGTGTCATTCTGGATTTCCAGCAACTGCAGAGCCTCTTGTGTTTATATTTCACTGCATGTTTCGATGATAAGACATGTATGTGACACATAAAGCTGATTTTTAAATCTCTTTAAATAGGAACGTAAATGCATTGGAAACAGCTCAGAGAATGCTTTCTGGACTGACACCCAAAATGGGCATTTGTCTGCTGAGGAAAGGTCAGGCAGGCAAGACTACATGCCCTGGGGTTTAGAAAAGGAGGTTACGTGACTGAAACATTAAGACTTGTAGAATCTTGACAGTACCGATGTGGAGAGGATATTTTCTCTCATGGCAGAATGTAAAATGAAACATCCCAATTTAGAAACAAATTGTTGGCCATTTGAAATAGAAATGAGGTGAGATTCTTGTTCCCCCAGGCGTTGGTAGTCTTTGAATCTCATCCCCTTGAAGGCTGTGGAAGCAGAGCCTTTCAATATTTCTAAGGCAGATTTTTGTTTTAGAAGCAAGTGGGTGAAAGGTTTCCAAGTCAACCATAAGTTTATTCAATGGTGGAAAAGGGTAGAGGAGACAAATGGCTTACTTCTGCTCTTAAGAAGTATTTTTGTAGCTCCTTTACACTGCAGTTATGTCTAACAACCATAAAATAATTTGACCATTGCAACATTCCAGCCTCAGTTAATACCTCCAGAAAACTGGTTCTTGACTGGTTCTGCAGCTTTTCGAGATGTCATTTAGGGTGAAAAACAAGAGACTATGCAAATGCTGGAAATCCAGAGCAACACACACAAAATGCTGGAGGAAACTTTTCCTCCTATCACCTCCTAGCTTCTTACTTCATCCCCCCCTCCCTCGCCTACCTGCCTTCACCAATCACCATCCAGTTTGTATTCCTTCCCCTCCTCCCACCTCCTTATTCTGGTTTATTCCCCCTTCCTTTCCAGTCCTGACGAAGGGCCTCGGTCTGAAACATCGACTGTTTATTCATTTTCGTAGATGCTGTCTGATCTTCTGAGTTCCTCTAGCACCTTGTGTCTGTTTCTCTGCAATGGTATTACTATTTAATGTTAGTTTGCTGAACAGAATTCTTTGCACATCTTTATATAAATAAAAATTGCTTCTTATTACAACTATATCTAGATAAATATCTAGCTCAGATAACAATATAAATAAAGAAATTGCTAGGGATACCCAGAAGGTCAGGCAGCATCCGTGGGTGAGAAGGAGAGTTACTATTTCACATTGATGAACCTTCATCAGAATGCTGGAGGAACTCTGAAGGTCAGGGGAACAAACAGTGGACACTTGAGGCCATACCTGTCATCTAGACTGCCCTGAATAAAGGTCAACTGTTTATTCCTGTCCACAGAAGCTGCCTGACCTCCAGCATTTTATGTGTGTTACTCTGGATTTCCAGCATCTGCAGAATCTCCTGTGTTTATGTGTCCATTAGAATAATTAGCATTTTCCAGTTAGCATTTCCACATGCTATATAATTTTGGTCTCCATTTTAACCATTGCATTCTCTATCCACCTACAAATAAAGGCAAAATCCAATTAGAATCCCTTCAATGTAATTAAAGATATTAAATATTAAGGTCATATCTTCATAGAAATGTGTACAGTCAGAAGTGATCACAAGAGGCTTCTTTTGGCCAGGCTTTCATAACTTGCATGATGATTCGTTTAGAAGGAATCACTATCTGCAAGTTATAAAGTTTCAGACAGGATAAGTTTTCAACTGATAATGAGTTTTCTTTCCTTTACTTGAACAGCTAGGACAAGTTAGGAGAATTGCAGGAACTGAGATAAAGAATGAACAAAGTTCTGATCAGATGTCAATAGGATTGAAAGAGTGCAGCGAAAACTTACAAGGATGTTGCCAGGACTTGAGGACCTGAGTTATAGGGAAAGGTTCAATAGGTTGGGACTTTATTACCTAGAGTGCAAGAGAATGAGTGGAGATTTGATGGAAGTCTGCAAAATTATGATGGGTATAGACACAGTTAATGTAAGAAGGTTTTTCCACTGAGGTTGGGTGACTCTAGAGCTAGAGGTCATGGTTTAAGGGTGAAAAGTGGAATGTCTAAGGGAAACATGAGAGAGATCTTCTTCACTCAGAGCGTGGAACAAGTGGCAGCAGAAGTGGTGGATTTGGAGGGATTTGGATAGGGACATGGATGGGAGGGATATGGAGAGCTATGGTTTGGGTGCAGGACAACGGGATTGGGCAGTTTAATAGTTCGACATGGACTAGATAGCCTGAAGGCCTGTTTCTGTGCTGTTGTTTTCTATGACTCTATGATTAGATTATATTTCACCGTATCTCTTTCATTTAGCTCCATCTGAAATAATCCTTATAATTTTGTTGTTACTGTTAAGTTTACCAAGCAAACATGACAGGAGTTCTGGCCCTTCAGATTCAGATTTATTTATCACACATACGTATATCGAAACACAGTGCAGTAAATTGGGCTGTTTGCATTATCAACCAACACAACCTTAGGATGCGCTGGGGCAGCCGGCAAGAGTCACCGCACTTTCCAGTGCCAATGCTGTATACCCACAATGCTCAGCAGAACAACGCAGAATAGAACAACAAGCACCAAAACAACAACAAAAGATTCCCCATTCCTCTTCCTGCACCCAGCCGCTCGCATAGTCCTCCAACCCCAGGACAGGCAATCTCTGGTCTCCGCTCTCCTGTTTCTTGTGAACTCATGGATTGGCAGACCAGGCGAGGGTAGCCGGGAACCTCCAACCCCGGTGAGAGAGGGATAAGCCTGTCTCAGTATGCGAAGCCAGTTCCGACAAACCGGACAGATGAGATCAACTATAGGATCCAACAGCCGAGAAGACGGTGCTGCAGCGCTTCATGGAGAGCGAAGGGCATGGCAAGGTGGTACCCACTGCCGCCGTGGAAGTCTCCATTCATGATGATTTTTCATACCATTGGACCAAGATTTCTGAGGCCAAGACAATGGAACTGCCCCAAGGCAACAGCTGTTTCACTATAAAACTCCTCCGGTACACGTTTTTCTCTGTATGACTCTTTAGATGAGATGCACAAATGTCATCACCTGAAACTAAGGACAACCAACACATTACCACTTACATTAAAAAAGGTTCATACTAGGTTTCATTTATTATAGGATAGTTAAATAATTTAATAGAACTATTTTTCAAGGTGTATGTTACCGTACACTACCTTGAGATTAATTTTCTTCCAAGCATTTTACAGGGGGAAAAGACATACAATAAAAGGAGAATTAAAAATGGGATTTTTCAAAAAACAATCCAAAAACAGGCAAAAGCTGACACAGCCAATGTGCAACAGAAGAAAAACTGTGCAAATAGAAATATTACTGAGAACATGAGCTGTAAAGAATCCTTGAAAGTGGATGTAGGTTGTAGAATTGGTTCAGAGCAGTGGAAAAATAAATTATCCTCACCGGTTCAGGAGCCTATTGGTTGTAGGATAATAACTGCCCCTGAACCTGGTCGTGTGGGTCCCAAGGACGCAGTAACTCCTACCTCAGAAAAATATTCACCACCTACCTTGCGAGCTATTAGACAGTTAAGATGGTGGAATATGGGGCAATAAGCAATCTGCTGGAGGAACTCCACGGGTTGGGCAGCATCTGTAGGGGAGATGAACCGTGAATGTTCCTTCAAGCAATTCCTTTCTCCCCATAGCTGCTGTTCAACCCGTTGAGTTCGTCCGGCAGACCGGCTGTTGCTCCACCCATTTTGTGAGTTGCTTCTTCGTGAAAGGAGATATTGGGGACAAAATTCTCGAGTCCTTGAGAATCACAGAGGCACAGTACTTTCTGGAGCTGTGATGCAAATGGGATTTTACAAATACATCTGTGGTCTTCATTTTTCTCTCACATTGCCTTCTTCCCTGAGATTTTAAGAGTTAAATGCTCGTTGAAAGCTATTTTATGGGAAATCCACATGCACACAAAAAAACATTGTTTAAATCAGGCGTAAAATGTGTAGATCGTCAAATTCATCACCTCAATTGCCAATTAAATTACGAATAAATAAGATTATATTTCAATTCAATGACCACACCTCATCGAATCATTACAACTGGGAAAGAGATAATCTGCTCATTAAATCCATGTTAACTCTTTGCAGTGCAATCTTGTTTTATTTCTGTGTGTGTGTGTGTATACACTATGGATGTGTTTCTGTCGTGCACCTAGTTGTGCGTCTGTGTGCATTTGTGTATCTGAAAATGTACATTTTAATATGCATACGTGCATATACGTAGATTACAGTAGTCTATTTCCTCTGGTAAAGATAAAGATAAACATTACCTTTATTTGTCACATCTACATCAAAACATCGAAACATACGGTAAAATATGTTGCTTGCATCAACAACCAACACAGTCTGTGCAAAACGTTGATGCAATCACGAGGAAGGAACGCTGACAGCTCTGCTCCATTAGGAGTTTGAGGAGATTTGGTACATTACAAAAGATCTTTGCAAATTTCTATAGATATATGGTGGAGAGCATTCTGATTGGTTGCTTCATTGTCTGGTATGGAGTCTCTATTGAGGAGGATCACAAGAGACTGCAGAGGGTTGTAGACTCAGCTAGTTCCATCACAGCCACAACTCTCCCATCACTGAAAACATCTTCAAGAGGCAGCACCTCAGGAAGATGGATTCCTTCATCAAAGTTCCTCACCATCTTTTCATTACTACCATCAGGAAGAAGGTGTAGGAGTCTGAAGACACACACTCAACATTTTAAGAACAGTTTCTTCTCTGCTGCCATCTGATTTCTGAACGAGCCATCAAAACATGAACACTATCTTGTTATTTGTCTTTTTGCAGCTTTATTTTCATAATTTATGATAATTTCTATATCTTGCACTGTACTGCTGCTACAAAAAAAATCATGGCATATGACAGTGATAATAAACCAGATTCTGATGAAACTAAAAGAAATGTAAGTCCATAAGTTGACACAAAATGGTACAAAATTATGTTCTAGCACTAATCCTGCTCCCATTATTTCCTTATCTCCTCCGTCTGCTACTAAATACAAAATTTGTTCGGTTAATCTATTAAAATCATTATAGATTGGAACACAGAAAGTGAATTAACTACACTCTAATTTGTGTGCAGAAGAAATGATTTGTTCTAGTTACAAAGGTAAATATAAAGTAAGAAGAATTATCCAAAGAACCAGGACATGTGGCCAACCACATCTTCCTACATTTGACCCTTGACCTTCTCTTCCTGAATGATTTAAGTACTTGTTTGGACACTTCTTATTCTGTTTTCCCCAAGCTTTCCGGCAGTGCATTCCAAGCATTCACCACCACTCTCTGGATGACAAAGCTTCTCCTCAGATCTCCTTTAAATATGCTTAACCCTGGATCTATGTCCTCTAGTTTTATTGACCTACGATATGGAGAAAAGTTTCTTGTTCTCTGCAGTAATTGTACTCCTCATAATTCTATATAGCTCAGTCATGTTCTGTCTTACTCTAATCCACTCAAGGAAAAACAGTTTTCCTGTTTAGTCGCAATGTTCAGACAAAATAAAATTCACTGTGTGTCATTGTGGTTATATAAGACATTGGTGACAAACAAGAGGAAGTCTGCAGATGCTGGAAATCCAAGCAAAATACACAAAATGCTGGAGGAACTCAGCAGGCCAGGCAGCATCTAACAGTTGACGTTTCAGGCTGAGACCCTCCGGCAGGACTGCTGCACCTGGAGCATTGTGCAGAGTGTTCGTCGCTCTGTTATAGGGGAGATGTCACTGAACTAGAAAGAGTGCAGAAAGATTTACCAGGATGTTACCTGGACTTGGTTGCCTGAGTTATAAGGAGAGTTTGCATAGACTAGTAGTTTATTTCTTGGAATGTAGTAGAGTAAGGGGTGACCTAATAGAGATGTAGAAGATCATGAGGGACATACGCAGGGTGAAAGCATGTAGTCTTTTTTTCTCAGGGAGGGTGTGCTAAAAATAAGAGGCCATGGATTTAAGATTAAGGATAAGAGATTTAAAATGGACTCCAGGGGTAGCTTCTTTACGTAAAGGGTGGTGCGTACTTGTTATGAGCTGCCTGAAGTAGTGGTTGAGGTGGGCACATTAGCAAAATTTAAATGCCTTTTAGGTAAGTACATGGATAGGAGAGGTTTCGAGCGGTTTATGGGCCAAGCATGGGCGGATGGGATGAGCTCACTGGGCAACGCTGTCAGCATGGACAGCAGCTGCTCGGAACAGGCCCTTCTGGCCCAATGAGCTGTGTTGCCCAGCAACCCACCGGTTGAACACTAGCCTGATCATGTGATCATTTACAATGACCAATTCACCTACTAACCAAAGCCGGAAGGTCTATTTTCATTCTACGTGACTCTGGAACTTGCAACTCACCCGCTGCAGTCTCTCTTCAGAAATGAAATACTCCATCCCACACCACATGCTGGTGAATTCCCTCTGCACCTTCTCCAGAGCTTATATTCTGGAGGCACTATGTTCTCAGGTTTCACTGTCACGGTTCATTGCTATCATGGAATCTTAGGTACTTACATCTCAGAAGAAGGCCATTCAGCCTATGCTGTCCAGAGTAAGGCAAGCCCCTTCTCCCAGCTCTTGGTTCATCACTCTGTAAGTTGTAAGTGTTCATCCAAGCACTCTCCAAATGGGACAATGTTTCTATATTCATCTCACTTACCCAGGTGAACTTCAATTTTTAAAAATATCCATTGCAACAGTGCCATTTTCAATGCTCGGATGCAAAATGTTTGGATGGAATTTACATCAATTGATTTTAAACAGGACAAAAATGATGAGCATTTCTTTCATGTTTTCTTTAGAGCACATATAATTTGGAATGGTGCTAGCCATACAGCTCTGTGTGATGACTATAGAACCCTTTGATTAGTTACATTCTCACCCAATCCTTTGAACCGTTCATAAACATTAAATTAATCTTGTTCTCTTTACAGTGCTGGCATGTAGCAATGAATAGTCAGGCAGCGAAGGATAAAAGAGTAGCACACGGTGAGATAGGAGTCGGGTTAGATAAGTTATAAAAAGCTGAAGACACATGCTAAACACACGCGTGATGACAGGTACACACACACACACACACACACACACACACACACACACACACACACACACACACACACACACACACACACACACACACACACACACACACACACACACACACACACACACACACACACACACACACACAGTCTCAGCCCGAAACATCAACTGTTTATTTCCGTCCATAGATGCTGCCTGACCTGCTGAGCTCCTCCCGCATTCTGTGTGCGTGTGATTTCTGGCATCTGCAGAATCTCTTGTTCGTCTTTGTTTGTGTGTGGGTTTTCATTGATTCTCTGGTGTTTCTTTGTAGTTACTGTAAACGCCCACAAGAAAATGAACAACCGGGATGTACATGGTGACATTTATGTATTTTGAGAATAAATTTACTTTGATTTTGTCTTTGTGTCAACAACAGTGAGGCACTGTTTGTGGGTTCATGGACGGTTCACAAACCTGATGGCAGAGGGGAAGGAGCTGCTCCAAAACTGTTGAGTGTGGGTTTTCGGTTCCTGTACCTCCTCACTGATATACAACATCTGTGTGTCCAAGGTCTGGAGATTGGAGGGCCAAATGTGTGTATTAAAGGGGCTTGTTTTGCTGCTGTTGTCATTGTTTGTTACATGTTAGCTGTGTGTTGTTCTGCTGAACATTGCGGCCATGCTGTGATGGTACTGGACTGTGTGGTGACATGTGTGGCCTGCACATCCTTTGGCTTTGGTGGATGTTAATGCAAATTACAGATTCCAAAGATTTCAAAGTGCATTTATTATCAAAGAATGTGTGAATTATATAACCCCGTGACTTTTTTGCTTATAGACAGTTGCAAAGCAACAAACCCGAAAGAATCCAATTAAAAAAATAATAAAATAAAGACCAATCTCCAACATGCAGAGAAAAGGTAAAAAAAATACACAAATCATACAAACAAGAGAAGCAAGCAACGACATTGTAAACCAAAATGAGTCCTTAGATCTGAACCCCAGATCAGCCCCGAATAGGCCCAAGCCTCGGTATTAGTCTATCATATTAGCTGGCATGGAGCACTGCAGTTGGAGACAATCTTCATGGAGAGAGGAATGAACACTGTGGGAGAGCCAGCGAAATCGGTTCTCGCCTCCAATCCCAACACCCTGTCTTTCCAGTATATTGTTCAAATTATCCAAACAGCGTATCGTACCCTACACTAGGACCCAGGTACTGCTGCAGCGAAAGGCTCCAGGCCTAGAACACTGATGCACCATCAATAACTCACGCTAAGACTTAGGAAACGAGATATCGGCTTTTATTGACTGGAAGAATAAACAACACTACATCCTGGGGAAAATGAGGGAGAGCAGCAGCCCACAGTCGCCTTTATACAGGGGTCTGTGGGAGGAGCCACAGGAGCAGTCAGCAGGGTCTGTGGGAGGAGCCACAGGAGCAGTCAGACAGGTATATCTAGTTCACCACAAACACACTGTCCAGCGACTTGCTCTGGGCCCAGATTTTGCAGCCCGGGCCAAAGCTGCTCTGGATTTCTTCAAATTGGCTCAGTGCCCAGAGTGATCCAACTCGCATCCGGGGATGGTTGTACAGGCAGCAGAGCTCATGTGCCTCAACTTCTCCTCCACGAATGGCTCACTCCATTTGTGTCAATTCTGCAAAGTACCAGCACAGTTCATCCCTCAAGTTCGCTTCACCTTCACTCCTCTCTTCATTGTTTGTGGTGATAATTTACCATAATTTACTTCAAAAACAGTGTTATTAGTAATGTTTTTAGTTGAATTTCTTGTCTTTTGAACTACCAGAGAGCTGTCGCATGCGTTCAGTAGCACCACCTTCAACCAGAGGTCTCCATTTCAACAAGAAGTCTTTCACTGTATGTTGCAATGTACTGTACATCTAATCAAACTTTGATATATAGTATAGTATACAGTAGAGACAGACAGAAGACTTGCATGGATGTGGTGGGCCAAAGGGTTATTTCTGTGCCGTACAACTCAATGACTCTACAGATAACTCAATCAGTAGCTGTAGGATTGGCACAGGAAGATTGTGACAATTGCTCAAACCGACAGTGTGTGAAATGTTTCCGCTCTTTGCCTTTGGTTCAGGGATAGAGCAGGCCTAGAATTTTCCTCTGCTGCTAATCAAAGCACAATTTCCTGACTAAAACTGCTACCAGCAATAAGTAGCCATTAAAGATAATTACAATGGGATGGGTTGGAAAAATAGTCATTTGTTTCACAAAAACTGGGTTTAAATGCAAGCACTTAAATGCTTTTAAATGCATTTCTCTGTACTTTCAGTAGAGAAAGCTTCTACACAAATAGCTTCAGTCCAATAGACCAATGAGATCACAGTTATGGTGGTCTGCGGATATTAGATTGAGGACACATTGTGGAGCTGCATTAAAGTGATGCTTAAGCAGGAAACTTCCATAAGCAAAATAGTTGCTGGAGCGATACCAGTGTGGGTAACTTCACTCACCTCAACACTGAACTGATTCCACAACCTATCGACTCACTTTCAAGGACTCTCCAACTCATGCTCTCAATGTTATTGATATACTATTTATTTAATATTATTGTTGTTTTTTATTTGCATAATTTGTCTTCTTTTGCACATCAATTGTTTGTCAGTTTTGAGTTGCATGTAGTTTTTCATTGATACTATTGTATTTCTTTGTTCTACAGTGAATATCCATAGGAAAATGAATCTCAGGGTACTATATGGTGACAATAAACCTACTTTTAAATTTGAACTTTGAACTTTGGAAGTGAGCAGCAGGTCAAGCAGCATCCATGGAGACAAAAGCTGAATAAATGTTTTAAGTTTGATGACCAGTTGAAAGTCAATGGCCTGAAGCAATACCAATGCTTCTCTCCTGTGTGCTTCTAAACCTTGTGCTGGCCCTGATTTGACGTTAAGAAAAGCAGCAAGGATAAATCATTCAGCTCCTTGAGCCTGTAGTTGATGAGTTCCAAGTTTCCCCTCCAGGTCAAGTCAATCTCCTACCATAGAATCCTGAGACATATCAACCATGGCTGTCAGCAACTCCATAGCTGAGTATTCGTTCCTTTTGATGTTTGAGAAACCTGAATTTGGCAAAACTTTGAGTGAATACATATCTCATTATCTTGACTCGAAATGGTTATCCCTTCATCCTAAAACTCTGCTTTTCTCTATGAATCTTCTACCCTGTCTATTCTTCTCAACATGCCACAACCCACACTTATTGGAATTAAACTGCATTTGCCATTCCTCGGCCCACTTACCCAGTTGATCAACATCCCTCTGTAAATCGTGAGAACCAGCTTCACTGTCAATGGCACCACCCATTTTAGTGCCATCTGCGAACTATCTAAGATTAAGGTAAGTTTTATTTGTCACATTTACGCTGAAACATACAGTGAAATGCGTTGTTTGTGTTAACAATCATCTGAGTCTGAATATGTATTGGGAGAAGCCCACAAGTGTCACCATACTTCTGGTGCCAACATAGCATGCCCACAATTTACTAATCCTAACTTGGAATGTGGAAGGAACCTGGAACAATGGAGGAAACCCATATGGTCATGAGAAGAACGTACAAACACTTTACAGATAGCAGTTGTGCTGTAAAGCATTACGCTAACTGCTATACTATCTGCGATCTGACTAAAAATTTTTGTGTTATAAGAACATTCATCTAATCTGACATGAACCTCTGCACACATCATGTTCCATGTGGTCACCTGGCTCTATCTGTGCCTTCCCTGGGTGCCCTTGTTAAAGTTATCCAATGGAATTGCTGGTTTGTCAAGTATAGAAAGACTTGTTGTCAAGTCGGAGAAGGAGCAGCAACAGATAATTGCACCGGCAGATACTGACAACCTTTTGCAATTTTTCAGCTGACTAGATGTGACAGCCAAATGGCATTGAAGCCTTCAAGACAACATTCTCAGAGCAATATTTACATTCCTGCAGTTGAAGGAATGTGCTGGCAGCAGAAAAAGTGAGAGAGAGAGAGAGAGAGAGAGAGAGAATGACAGACAGAAAGATAGAGAGGGAGAGAGGAGTGAAGTAGAGAGAGGGGGTGAGGAGGGAGTCAGAGAGAGAGAGAGAGAGAGAGAGAGGAAAGAGGAAACAGCAGGGAGAGAGAGTGAGAGGGAGAAAAAGAGGAGGGAGGAGAAAGAAAATGTGGGGACAAAGGGAGAGAGAGTGAGTGAGAGGGAGAGAGAGCAGAGCAGGAAATAAATAAGCAGACAAAGGGAGTGAGTGAGAGAGAGAAATAGAGAGGCAGAGAGAGAGATAGAAGGGGAGAGACTGCCTAATGTGGTCAAATCAGACAAATCAGGGATGGTGTGCTCTGTGATATCCCCACAGCTTGTGAGGGCTGTTCCACCCTGAGATTAGTGAAGGCAAGATCACCCACAATAAATCACATCAGGTGTGAAAGTGGATATTAGCAGAAAATTGAGTATAAAAGCAAAAAAGGAACATTTTAAGATTTGAGCATTTTTTTCCAGATTCTTGATTTCATGCCACTTTATTTTCTGGAATTTTTGAAAACACACTGCTTCAGCTTGATATTTGTTTGTTTTATTTAGTTCATCCAGATCATTGGATCAGGTCAGCTTAGACCCAGCCACTCTGTGCCACCCATAAGTCCATAAGGCATAGGGGCAGAATTAGTCCTTTTGGCCCATTGCATCATCTCCGCAATTCCATCACAGCTAATGCTTTTTTTCTCAACCCCATTCTCCTGCTTCTCTCTGTAACCCTTGACCCTCTATCAATCCAGTACTATCAGACTCTGCATTAAATACAGCGAATGAGCTGGCCTCCAGAGCTGCCTGTCACATCAAATTCTACAGATTCACCACCCTCTGGTTGAAGAAATTCCTCCTCATCTCAGATCTAAAGGAATGTTCTTTTGTTCTCAGATCCTAGACTCTCCTTCTGATGGAAACATTCTCTTCACATCTACTCTCAACAGGCATTACAGTATCTGGTAGACTTTAATGAGATCTCTCCACATGTTTCTGAACTCCATTATATACAGGCTCAAAGACATCCAGTGCTTCACTTATGCTAAGCTTCTCAATCTTGGGATTATTCTTGTCAACCTCTTCTGGACCTTCTCTAGGGTTGCATTTCCTTCCTTAGTCCTGATGAAGCATCTTGGCCTGAAACATCAACTGTTTATTCATTTCCATTGATACTGCCTGACCGGCTGAGTTCCTCCAGCATTTTGTGTACTTTACTCTGGATTTCCATCATCTCAAAATCTCTGGGGTTTATGACATCCTCCCTTAGATACAAGGCACAAAATTGCTCACAGTATTCCAAATGCAATCTCATCAACTCCTTATAAAGCCTCATCAAGACACCATTGCTTTTATGTTCCCATCTTTTCCCTCAACAGTACTTCCTTGCTTTTATATTCCAGTCACGACACATGCCAGTGATAATAAACCTGATTCTGATTCTATTTCTGATTCTTCACACCAGCTATTACCCAGCTACCCTCAAAGCAACCACCTTCATTTAGGCAGGACTCCTATCTAGATGTATTTAAGACATAGGAACAGAAGTAGGCCATTCAGCCCATCGAGTCTGCTCTGCCATTCAATCATAGGCTGATCCAATTCTTCCAGACATCCCCACTCCCCTGCCTTCTCCCCATACCCTTTGATGCTCTGGCTAATCAAGAACCTATCTATCTCTGCCTTAAATGCACCCAATGACTTGGCCTCCACAACCGCTCATGGCAACAAATTCCACAGATTTACCACTCTCTAACTAAAGTAACTTCTCAACATCTCTGTTCTAAATGGACGTCCTTCAATCCTGAAGTCATGCTCTCTTGTCCTACACCTCCCCTACCATGGGAAATAACTTTGCCATATCTAATCTGTTCAGGCCTTTTAACATTCGGAATGTTTCTATGATTCTATAATGTTCCTCATTCTCCTGAAATCCAGGGAATATAGCCCAAGAGCTGCCAGATGTTCCTCATACAGTAACCCTTTCTTTCGCGGAATCATTCTTGTGAATCTTCTCTGAACACTTTCCAACATCAGTATATCCTCTCTAAAATAAGGAGCCAAAAACTGCACACAATACTCCAAACGTGATCTCACAAGTGCTTTATGGAGCTTCAACAGCACATCCCTGCTCTTATATTCTATACCTCTAGAAATGAATGCCAACATTGCATTCGCCTTCTTCACCACTGACTCATCCTGGAGGTTAACCTATAGGGTATCCAGCGAAAGGACTTCCAAGTCCCTTTGCTTCTCTGCATTTTGAATTCTCTCCCCATCTAGATAATAGTCTGTCCGTTTACTTATTTCACCAAAGTGCATGACCATACACTTCCCAACATTGTATGTAATTTGCTACTTCTTTGCCAATTCCCCTAAACTATCTAATTCTCGCTGCAGGCTCTCTGTTTCTGTAACGCTACCCGCTCCTCCACCTATCTTTGTATCATCAGCAAATTTAGCCGCAAATCCATTAATCCCATAGTCCAAATCATTGACATGCATCGTAAAAAGCAGTGGTCCCAACACCAATCCCTGTGGAACTCTGCTGGTAACCGGCAGCCAGCCAGAATAGGATCCCTTTATTACCAGTCTTTGTTTTTTGCCGATCAGCCAATGCTCCACCTACGCTAGTAACTCCCCAGTAATTCCATGGTCTCTTATATTGCTAAGCAGCCTCATGTGAGGCACCTTGTCAAAGGCCTTTTGAAAATCCAAGTTACCACATCAACTGTATCTCCTTTGTCTACCCTGCTTGTAATTTCCTCAAAAAATTGCAGTAGGTTAGTCAGACAGGACTTTCCTTCCAGGAAGCCATGTTGGCTTTGTCATGTGTCTCCAGGTATTCCGTAATCTCGTCCCTAACAAACGAATCCAACAACTTCCCAACCATTGATATCAGGCTAACAGGTCTATAGTTTCCTTTCTGCTGCCTCCCACCCTTCTTAAATAGCAGAGTAACATTTGCAATTTTCCAGTCATCTGGTACAATGCCAGAATCTATCAATTCTTGAAAGATCATTGTTAATGCCTCCGCAATCTCTCCATCTACTTCCTTCAGAACCCAAGGGTGAATTCCACCAGGTCCAGGAGATTTATCCACCCCCTGACCATTAAGCTTCCTGAGCACCTTCTCAGTCGTAGTTTTCATTGCACATACTTCACTTCCCTGACACTCTTGAATGTCCAGTATCATGCAGACGTCTTCCACTGTGAAGACTGATGCAAAATACACAGACAGTTCCTCTGCCATCTCTGCGTCTCTCATTACAATATCTCCAGTGTCATTTTCTATTGGTCCTATATCTGCCCTCAACTCTTTTACCCTTTATATACTTAAAAAAGCTTTTGGTATCTTCTTTGATATTAGTCGCCAGCTTCCTTTCAGAATTCAACTTTTCCTTCCTAAAGACCTTCTTATTTTCCTTCTGCAAGTTTTTAAAACCTTCCCAATCCTTCTCAAAGCTTCCCAGTAGCTTTGGATTCCTTGTATGCCCTCTCTTTTGCTTTTAATTTGGCTCTGACTTCACTAGTCAGCCGCAGTAGTGTTCTCTTCCATTCGAAAATTTCTTCTTATTTGGAATATATCTGTCTTGCATTTCTCTCATTTTTCGCAGTAACTCCAGCTATTGCTGCTCTGCTGTCCTTCCTGCTAATGTCTCTTTCCAGTCAACTTCGGCCAGTTCCCCTCTCATGCCATTGTAATTTCCTTTATTCCACTGAAATACCATCAAATTGGAATTTAGTTTCTCTTTCTCGAATTTCAAAGTGAACTTGATCATATCGTGATCACTGTTTCCCAAGGGTTCCTTAAGCTCTCTTATCACCTCCAGATCATTGCACAACACCCAATCCAGCACAGCCGATCTCTTAGTGGGCTCAACAACAAGCTGTTCTAAAAAGCCATCCCTTAGACATTCTACAAATTCTCTCTCTTGAGTGTCCAGTACTGGCTTAGTTTTCCCAATTCACTTTCATGTTAAAATCCTGAATGATTATCATGACATTGCCCTTCTGACACACCTTTTCTATTTCCTGCTGTAATTTGTAATCTACATCCTGGCTGGTGTTTGGAGGCCTGTGTACAACTGCCATTAGGGTCTTTTTACCCTTGCCATTTCAAAACTCAACCCATAGAGACTCTATACCTTCCAATCCTATGTCATCCCTTTCTAATGATTTAATATTATTTCTTATACACAGGACCACACCACCCCTTCGGCCTACTGACCTTTCCAATACATCGTATATCCTTGGACGTTCAGCTCCCAATGGCAGCCACCCTTTAGCCAAGTTTCAGAGATGGCCACAATGTCATACTTGCCAATCTGTAGCTGAATTTCAAGATCGTCCATTTTATTCCTTATGCTGCGTGCATTCAAATACACTTCCAGTCCAGTATTTGTTGCTTTCTGTTTTAACTGCACCACGCCTCTATTGCCCTGTAAATCATCCCACTGGCTGTGATTATGCCTCATCTCCTGCCTGTTCTTTCTATAATCTCTGTTGGACACTGTCTTTGATTTATTTCTGTTTTTCCCTTCCTCAGCCCTATCACTCCGGTTCCCATCCCCCTACCAAATTAATTTAAACCCTCCCTAACAGTTCTATTAAATCTGCCTGCTAGGATATTGGACACCTTTGCATTCAGGTGTTACCCATGCTTTTTGTACAAGTCATACCTCCCCCGGAAGATGCCCCAATGATCCAGGAACCTGAAGCCCTGCCCCCGACACCAGTTTCTCAGCCATGCATTAATACGCCTGATCATGCTATTTTTGCGCTCGTTGGCATATGACACAGGCAGCAATCCTGAGATTACTACCCTGGAGGTCCTGCTTTTCAGCTTCCTACCCAACTCTCTGAATTCTCTCCTCAGGACCTCCTCCCCTTTTCTACCAACGTGTACCATGACTTCTGGCTGTTCACCCTCTCCCTTCTGAATACTCTACACCTGATCCAAGACATCCCATACCCTGGCACCTGGGAGGCAACACACTATCTGGGTATCTCTATCAGACTGATTGTCTGTTCCCCTCACTGTGGAATCCACTATGACTACTGCATTCCTCATCTTCTTCTCTCCCTTCTGCACCACGGAACCAGGCTCAGTGTCAGAGATCCGATCACCGTGGTTGTCCTCTGTGAGGTCACTCCCCTCAGCAGTGTCCAAAACGAGCTAACAATTACTGAAGGGGTTAATCCCATGGATGATAGCACTCAGCCAAGCACTTGGAGAATCGCATACAGTTAATAACTAAAATCGCATAAAAAGCATTTTGACAATAGACATTTTGAATCAGATTTGTGGTACTCCCATCCAACTTAATGTTGAACAACTTTCTGCTTGAGCTTGTAACATTGTCGGCAGAAACCACCAGTGCGGAATTAATTGGATTATAACTTGTTTTGAGTAGTTCAATTGTTTCATTTAAACTGATGTAGCATCAACCCATTTAAATAATATACTGTACTTGTTCAGAATTAATAAAGTAGGCTGTTTATTGAACTGCATTGACAATAAGATATTTACCACTTGGGGTACTGTGTATGGTTTTGGTCACCCTGTTATAGGAAGGACATTATCAAGCTGGACAGGGTGCAAAAGACATTTACAAGGATGCTGCCTGGTCTAGTTGGCCTGAGTTACAGGGAGAGGTTGCCAATGCTGGATCTTAATTTCCAGGCGTGCAAGAGACTGAGGGAGGTGACCTCACAGAGGTTTCTAAGATCATGAGGGTAATACAAAATGCACAGCCGTATTCTGTTTCCCAATGTGGGAGAGTCCAAAACTAGAATGCACAGATGCAAGATAAGAGAGAAGAGACTTAAAGGAGACCCGAGAGGTAACTCCTCTGCCCAGAGGGTAGTGAGTAGCTGGAATCAGCTGCCGGGTGAAGTGGTTGAGACGCGTAGAGTTGCAGCATTTAAGAGGCATTTCTGTCGGTACGTGGGTTGAACGCGGGAAATTGGGGCTAGCAGGGAAGATGCTGTGGTTGCCATGGACCTGTTGGTCAAACGGGCCTGTTTCCATGCTGTACTAATCTATGAATCGATAACTCTTATCACCTCATGTCTTATCCCGCAGTTCCTCTCATACTGCCCCCCTTACTAATTCTAGAAGTGGAGGGCTGAATAAGCAGGTTTTCCACACCCAAGGGACACACTGTTTGGAGGGAATGGGCCCCAGGCAATACCTACGCCTCAGGCTTTGTACTCAGACACCCCGCTACCCAGAACATCTGACAGTCCCGAACGCTCTCCTGCTGTCAAAGACCTTTGAGCTGTATTTACATTTCCCTGCTCGTCACAGCTACTTATAGATGCTCATATTGTTTTAAATAATTAAAGAAATTGTTAACTGTTAAAAATTTTAGCGACGTATCTTATTAAGACACCGTGGGCGCTGCAGTAGCATAGCAGTTAGCGCGACGCTATTACACCTTGAGGCGTCGGAGTTCGGGGTACAGTCCTGGCTCCCTCTATGAGGAGTCTCCGTGCACCCTCCCCGTGGAATGCGTGCGTTTTCTTTGGGTCCTCCCACAGTCCAAAGATGTGTCGGGTAAGTTAATTGTGAATTGTCCTCTGATTAGGTTAGGGTTAAATCGGGGCTGGGCAGTGTGACTTGAAGGGATGGAAAGGCCTGCCCCGCACTGTATCTCTAAATAAAATAAATAATAGATTGCAAAATAATAATTAAAGTTTAAAATAAAGTTAAACAAACCTGTGTTTTTACCCTCTTCCACGGTGACCATCGATCCCTGTGGACAGAGTTGTGGTTCGTTCTCTGACGTACTCTGATGGAGGCGTGAGGGGTTTGTGACATCGGTGCTCCTCTCCTAGGTTCAAAGGTGAGTGTAGGTCCCAAGATCCTCTGGGATCTGACTCTTCTCTTGTCCAGAACTGCGCTTGCACAGATTCAGACAGCACCATGGCAGGGTTGTTGCCTTCTGCAATCGGTGACCCCATGCTATGTGTGTGGGGTTTCAAGTTCAAAGTCGATTGTCGTTCAACCATACACAGGAATAGAGCAAACGGAACATTGTTCCTCTGGGGCCAAGGTGCCAAACATACTGTACATATAGTCACACACAGCACGCACAGTTACGCTCCGACACATAACAGTCACAACATAATACTAGCGCAAGTCCACGAGAGGCACGGCCTGAAGATCAGCAGGATAACATAAAGTGTGAGGGGCACATTTGTGTAAAACAGTGAAGGACAGGTGGGGGGGGGGGCATTACTGGAAGTTTGAGAAATCGATATTCATGCCATCAGGTTGGAGGCTCCTCTCTTTCAACATTCCCCTTTCCCATTTCCCTCTCTCACCTTATCTCCTCATCACTTCCCTCTGGTGTTCCTCTTTTATTCCTTCCATGGCCTTCTATTCTCTCCTATCAGATTCCCCCTTCTCCAGCCCTGCATCTCTTTCACCAATCAACTTCCCAGCTCTTTACTTCACCCTCCCCCCCACTTCACAGTTTCACTCATCACCTTCAGGAGTGGTTCTTCCTTCCCTACCCCCACTTTCTTACTCTGACCTCATCATTTCTCCCCAGTCCTGATGAAGGGTCTTGGCTCGAGACTTCAAACGCTACTCTTTTCCAGAGATGCTGCCTGGCCTGCTGACTTCCTTCAGCATTTTACGTGTGTTGCTTGGATTTCCAGTATCTGCAGATTTTCTCTTGTTTGTGATTGAACAAAAACAGTTGCTTGTTACCTTTTATTGACCGATATATTCAAACCTTCACTGCTCTATCACACAGTAGTTTTAGACCCTTGAACTATTTCTATCAAATTTCTCATTCTAACTTATTGTGTTGTTCTGAAAACTCAATCTTTTAAGGTTCATCTGGATTATTTGCTTTAATCCCTGAGATAATTTGGACAAAGTTTAGTGCTATCCAAGAGTGAAACTGAATTGTACGTGGATGGGAACAATAGCGTCAGAACGAATAACATGACAACATTTAACTTCAGCAGTAGGGTTTAATTATACTGTTTGTTTTTTTAGAGAAAAAATGTATAATTTTTGTAAAATTGCTGCTCAACTTTGACACACGAATGAATTTTGTAAAATGCATCAAGGCAATTAAACACAATACATATAGTGCCAAAGAAAATAGTTGTGGTAAATGAAACATTTTTAGGGAAAGACTGAGTTTGCCACATTGAGTCATTCAACTATTGCCGGTAAGTTTGATTACGAATGACTCCGCTTGGAGTATTGTGAGCAGTTTTGGGTATCTTATCTAAAGAAAGACTTGCTGGCATCGAAGAGGGTCCAGAGGAGGTTCACAAGAATGATTCTGGCAATGAAAGGATTAAGGTATGAGAATCATTTGATGTGTCTGGGTCTGTACCTGCTGGAGTTTAGAAGTACGATGGGGTATTTCATTGAAGCCTATCGAATACTGAAAGGCCTAGATAGAATGGATTTGGAAAGGATGTTTCCTACAGTGGGGGAGTTTAGGACCAGAGGGCACAGCCTCAGAATAGAGAAATGTCCCCTTAGAACAGAGATGAGGAGAAATTTATGTAACCAGAGGGTGGTATATTTGTGGAATTCATTGCCACACATAGCTGTGGAGGCCACGTTTAAAGCGGAGAGTTATAGGTTTTTGATTAGTCAAGGAGTCAAAGGTTAAGGGGAGAAGGCAGGAGAATAGGGTTGAGAGGCCATAATGCTATGAGGGAGCAGGCTCAATGGACCGAATGGTCTAATTCATCTCCTATGTCTTATGGAGTGGGAAATTAAACCAGAAGCTCAAACATATGTGTCCAAGTCTCATTTACTCACCTTGAGGATACTATCAATGACTTGGATCTTGCTGGCAAATGAAAAACCATTGATGTCTTACTGTTTAAATGGATATAATCCCGTTTATTTGAAGTCTCCAATCTCACAACAACACAGTCAGAGTAAATTTATTATCGAAGTATTTATATGTCACCATATGCTACATTGAAATTCATTTTCTTATAGGCATTCACAGAAAAATAAAGAATTACAACAGAATTTATTATAAACTTTACATAAGCAAAACTGACAGCCAATTTGCATGAGAAGACAAATTGTACAAATGTACAAATAAAACAAATAACGCGGAGAACATGAGTTGTAGAGTCATCGAAAGTGAATCTGTAGGTTGTGAAAAAAGTTCAGAATTGAGATGAGTGAAGTTAAGTATGTCACTTCAGGAGCACGATGGTTGTAAGGTGATAACTGTTCCTGAATCTGGTGGTGTGGGACCCAAGGCTCCTGTACCTCTTTCCCGTTGGTAGTTGTGAGAAGAGAAAACGGTGTGGATGGTGGAGATCCTTGGTGATGGCTGCTATTTCATTTTGCTTTTCTTTCTTGTTCTTTGTAAATGTGCCCAGTGGTGAGGAGGGCTTTGCCTGTGATTGACTGGGCTGTATCCATCACTTTCTGTAACCTTTCCATTCCCAGGCATTTGTATTTCTAAACCAGGACATGATTCCAACAGTTAAGAGACTCTCTACCGTTCATCTATAGAGTTCGTCATGGGTTTAAATGACATGCCAAATCTATACAAACCTTCAAGAATATAGAGGCACTGTTGTGCCTTCTTAGTGATGGTGCTTACATGCTGATCCCAGGATAGATCCTCTGAAATGGTCCGCCAAGGAATTTAGAGTTACTGACCTTCTCCACCTCTGATCCCCCAATGAGAACTAATGAGGAAAGCAGCCTTTGGAAACTAGGCATCTCAAGCCTGCCCCATTTGGGTTTGTCCATGTGGTCCCCAACTCCTCTATCTTGCCTGTTCCCAATAACCTTCAGTGCCACCATCCTTCAAGTATTAAACTACCTCTCCCTTAAACATATCTAATAATCTGGGCTCCACTACCCTTGGGCCCAACACAGGTTTGGGGACTAGCTGGGTGGGCGCCATAGTCTGCATGGACTGGTTGTATCCATGCTACCTTGTTCTATGACTCTACAGTCCTGTTGCAAGAACTTAGTAGGTAAGACAGTGAATAGGTTCCTTGCTTAGTGCTCCAAGGTTCTCCCTCCTCTTGTTCGCTTTTTCCATCTCCTACCCCCTCCTTCTCCACCTGGATCTATCTGCCAATCATTCCCTCCTTCGTCTGGTTCCACCAATCACCTCCCAGCTCCTGCCCCACCCCCTTCTCTGCACTTCTATCTACTAGCCTTCTTACTTCCTTCCTCCACAGTCCTGATACAGAGTTTCGGCCCAAAATGTCAAGGTGCCCCTTTACAAAGTTCAACAATTTAGAGTAAATTTATCATCAATATACATCTATGTTGCCATATACTACTTTGAGATTCATTTTCTTGCAGTCATTTACAGGGGAAAAAGAAATACAATAGAATGCATGAAAACCATACATAAACAGACAACAACTGACTGACAAACAACCAATCTGCAAAAGAAGACAAACTCTGCAAATAAAAAGTAATACTGAGAGCATGAGTTGTAGAGTCCTTGAAAGTGAGTCTGTAGATCATAGGATCAGTTCAGGGTATTGGTGATTGAAGTTATTCAGGAGCCTGATTGTTTTTTTTAGCATGTCGCACCAGACAGTCAGCCATTCTTGACTGGTGCGTGGTGTCAGGATTGGTCTCCTTTCGGATTAACCGGGTCACGGTATGAACGTTCCCGACTCGACTCTTGTTTTTTTTTTTTACGAGGCCGAGCGCCTAGCTCGACACTCAACCCGGCACGGATGGAAAGCATGCTCGGGGTGGCCCAACTTGGACCCTTCGCTCTGGAGTCCGGCTCTGATCCCATTGTGCCACCAGCCGGCCTGATTGTTGTAGGGTAATAACTTCTTCTGACCCTGGTGATGTGGGACCTTGGGCTCCTGTGCTTCCTGCCGGATGGTAGTAGTGAGAAGATGGAATGGCCTGGGTGGTTTCTTTTTTTGACTCATGGATGCTGCTTAACCTACTGAGTTATAGTACATCAAAACAACAAAACACAGTGAAACATGTTACTTTGTCCCAGTGACCAACACAGTAGGAGGATGGTTTGAGGGCAGCCCGCAAGAGTCGCCGTGCTTCCTGGGCCAACATAGCATGCCCATAACTCAGTAACCCTAACCATACATCTATGGAATGTGGGAGGAAACCTTAGCACCCAAGGGAAACCCGCATGGTCATGGGGAAAGTGAACAATCTCCTTTCAGACAGCCCTGGTGAGCGCTGGTGCAGTAACCACTCTGGTCAGATGTCTTTGGGCGTGTACTCAATGGAGTTCAGAAAGTATGAGAGTGATCTCATCTACCGGGTACTGAAAGGCTTGGATAGAGTGAACTTGGAGAGCCTGCCTGTGATACTGAGGGGCTGGTTTGTGGACTGTAGTTTTAGAGAACTCTAGATTAAGGACTCTGTGAGGCTTTGGGGCTTCTGCTGTTGCTTGCATGTGGGGGGAGGGTCTAGGGGAATTGATGCTGCTGCTGGTGCAGGTAGGGGGCAGGGGGCAGGGGGGGATTTGGGGCTTCATTCATTCTATGGGGTTTCTTGTTTCATGAATGTCTGTGAAGAATACGAATTTCAGTTTGTATACTTTATACATACTCTGCTATTAAATTAATCTTTGATCTTTCTATTAGTTAGGGAGTTCTGGATCCAAGGGTGTATTTAAGGTAGAGATTGATAGATTCTTCATTGGTAAGGGTATTAGGGATTACAGCTCCACATCCTTCCTATAATGGGCCAAGCCATGAAAGTGTAGAGGTTAATACGCTACTATTACAGCTTGGTGTGATAGAGTTCAGAGTTCAACTCCGATGTCATCTGCAAGGAATTTGTTATGTTTAATAACTTCAAAATATTAATCTAATTCAAAAGAAGACACGGGAGTCTGAAATGCAGGTCTAACTTTGGGTTTATTTTAAGCGAGGCACGCACATATCACATGGTAGTGTGATGACATATGCAATTAACATATTTTTACATATAGCCTGTATTTAATTATTTAACCAAACAAGTATGCTTAGTCAACCAGTATATTTATGAGATTGCTCAAATGTTACTGAAATATTAAATACACAACACAGTCCATATATCCTCCCCGTGGAAAATGTGGGTTTTCTCCCGGTGCTCCAGTCTCCTAGCACAGTCCAAAGACACACCGTTTAGTAGGCTAATTGGTCATTGTAAATTGTCCCATGATTAGGCTAGAGATAAATTGGCTGATTGCTAGGTAGGGAGGGTCGAAGGACTGGTAGGGCCTATTCCACGCTGTATCTTTAAGTACATATATGTATAAGCCCAAACCAAGAGCAATATTCCAGGTGCATATTTTGAGAAAGAACTTAACACCCTTTGAAATGGTAAAAGGCCTCAACTGCTTTCTGGTAAAATCAGAACAATGCATCATATCTTTTAATCAGTCCTCAGGGTAAATTAATACTGAAGTCCAGCTTTGTTTTCTAATTTTATCCTGTATATAGGAAGGCAGGGCTGGATATAAAATAATTTTTGGCACTAAGTGTGATCAGAGTCTGTCACAGAGTTGTGTCTTTCTCATGATATAATAAACTTAGTGATCAGAATGAGAATCAGGTTTATTATCACTGTTATATGCTGTAAAATTTGCTGTATTGCAGCAAAAGTGCAGTGCAATACACGTTGAAGTTGGTGAGGCCTAAATCTGGGATATTGTGAGAAAAAAATTATGAGGGGTATAGATGGGGTAAATGTAGGCAGTCTTTACCACTGAGGTTGGGTGAGACAGGAGCAGAGGGCAAAGGTCAAGGGTGAAAGGTGAAATGTTTAAAGAGAACAGAGGGGGAGCTTCTTTACTCAGAGTGTGGAACATGCTGCCAGCAGAAACGGTGGATGGGGTTTCATTGTCAACATTCAAGAGAAATTTGAATAGGTACGTGAATGGGAAAGGTACGGAAGGACGTGGTCCTGGTGCAGGTCGATGGGACTAGGCAGAATAGTAGTTCTGTAACGACTAAATGGCCTGCAGGGCCTGTTTCTACGCAGTAGTGTTCTATGTCAGTACAACTCTATTTTTAAAAAAATGACAATAAGTTACAATAAGAAATGAGTCCCAATGAAGGGTCTCGGCTCAAAACATCAGCTCTTTATTCCTCTCGATAGATGCTGCCTGACCTGCTGAGTTCCTCCAGCATTTTGTGTGTGTTGCTCTGGATATCCAGCATTTGCAGAATCACTTGTGTTTATTAAAATAAATAATTAGTGAAAAAAGAGATCAAAGATAGTGAGGTAGTGTTCATGGTCCATTCGGAATTCTAATGGTGGAGGGGAAGAAGCTGTTCCTAAAACACTGACAGTTAGTCTTCAGCCTCCTGTACCTCCTTGCTGATGGTGGCAATGAGAACAGGGTATGTCTTGGATGGTGACAGTCCTTAATGATAAACGTAGGCAATGCCTTGTCCTCAATGATTTAATTGCAAATGGTTTATGATGCCATGAGGTTTTGCCAGATCATTTTGAATCCTGTTACATGTGCTAAGGTAACCGCTGTGTGTCTAGCCTTGGCCCCCCAGGGCCGCATGCTCAGTCCACTGCTGTTCATTCTGCTGACTCACGACTGTGCTGCAACACACAGCTCGAACCACATCATCAAGTTTGCCGATGACACGACCGTGGTGGGTCTCATCAGCAAGAACGACGAGTCAGCTTACAGAGAGGAGGTGCAGCGGCAACAACCTGTCTCTTAATGTGAACAAAACAAAAGAGATGGTTGTTGACTTCAGGAGGGCATGGAGCGACCACTCCCCGCTGAACATCGACGGCTCCTCGGTAAAGATCGTTAAGAGCACCAAATTTCTTGGTGTTCACCTGGCGGAGAATCTCACCTGGTCCCTCAACACCAGCTCCATAGCAAAGAAAACCCAGCAGCGTCTCTACTTTCTGCGAAGGCTGAGGAAAGTCCATCTCCCACCCCCCCATCCTCATCACATTCTACAGAGGTTGTATTGAGAGCATCCTGAGCAGCTGCATCATTGCCTGGTTTGGAAATTGCACCATCTCGGATCGCAAGACCCTGCAGTGGATAGTGAGGTCAGCTAAGAAGATCATCGGGGTCTCTCTTCCTGCCATTACAGACATTTACACTACACGCTGCATCCGCAAAGCAAACAGCATTATGAAGGACCCCACGCACCCCTCATACAAACTCTTCTCCCTCCTGCCATCTGGGAAAAGGCTCCGAAGCATTCGGGCTCTCACAACCAGACTATGTAACAGTTTCTTTCCCCAAGCTATCAGACTCCTCAAGCTATCAAACGTACACAGTTGACGTTTTGGGCCAATACCCTTCATCAGGACTGGAAAGAAAGGGGGAAGCAGCCTGAGTAAGAATGTGGGAGAAGGGGAAGGAGTACAAGCTAGAAGGTGATAGGCGCAAGTCTGGGTGAGCACATAGTTGAAGAGTTGGAGGGCAGCTGTGATGGCAAATGGGGAGCAGCGAGAGATGGTCTCACTGAACACCCATCGAAGCAAAGATTTAAACTTCTTCAAACCTGGAAGAGAGTTTGCAAATCATAAACACTGAGGACTCTGCAGACTCTGGAAATCTCGAGCTTCACACACTCGGCTTCAACCATCTTCTGCAGTCCTGAAGCCTGGACTGACACCTTACTGCCCTATTGTCTTGTTTATCATTTATTGTAATGCCTGCACTGTTTTTGTGCACTTTATGCAGCCCTGTGTAGGTCTGTAGTCTAGTGTAGCTTTCTCTGTGTTGTTTTTTTACGTAGTTCAGTCTAGTTTTTGTACTGTGTCACGTAACACCATGGTCCTGAAAAATGTCTCATTTTTACTATGTACTGTACCAGCAGTTATGGTCAAAATGACAATAAAAGTGACTTGACTTGAATTGATGTATCCAGTCATGTGAACCAATCACTTTTCTGTGGTGTTCACCCCGGTAACAGTTCACGTCAGCCTTATCTGATGCACATGACTATACTGGAAAACATATAAACAAATGGATTAGGTATGTATTAAGAGCTTCATGCTCTGTCATTCAATCAGATTGTGCCTCGCCACCTGCTTATTAGGTATTTATAAACTCAAGAGATTCTACTGATGCTGGAAATGCTGTGCGACACACTGAAAGTGCTGGAGAAACTCAGCAGGCCAAGCAGCATCAACGGAGAGGCATACACAGTTGACGTTTTGGGCCAATACCCTTCATCAGGACTGGAAAGAAAGGGGGAAGCAGCCTGAGTAAGAATGTGGGAGAAGGGGAAGGAGTACAAGCTAGAAGGTGATAGGCGCAAGTCTGGGTGAGCACGTAGTTGAAGAGTTGGAGGGCAGCTGTGATGGCAAATGGGGAGCAGCGAGAGATGGTCTCACTGAACACCCATCGAAGCAAAGATTTAAGCTTCTTCAAACCTGGAAGAGAGTTTGCAAATCATAAACACTGAGGACTCTGCAGACTCTGGAAATCTCGAGCTTCACACACTCGGCTTCAACCATCTTCTGCAGAAGAGTTATTAATCCCTTGAGTCATTGAGTCACAGTGCAACGCAAAGCAGGTTCAGGCTTTTCAGTCCAAGCAGAACAGGTGACCACAGTGCCCAATTTTCTGCATTCAGGCCACATCCCACCAGACCCTACCCCTCTTTACCATGCCAGGTCGGCAAGATAGTACAGCAGTTAGTGCCGGGTTCATCTCCTACTGCTGTCTGAAAAGGGTTTGTACATTCTCCTAATGTTTCTACATTTCTTTTAAATGGCTTGTTTCTTGATTTTAAACAGTGATCCCTAATTGTAAGTTCTCCCACAAGAGTCAAAGTCAAAGTAAAATGTATTATTTCAGTATGTGTATGTTACCATATATTATCTTGAGATTCATGTTCTCACAAGCATTTAAAGGAAAATTTAAAAAATAAGAGTATTTATGAAAAATTATACATAAGCAAGTCTGACAAACAAGCAAATGCAAAAGAAGACAAATTGTGCAAATAAATTATGAAATAATGCTGAGAACAGGAGTTGTAAAGAGTCCTTGAAAGTAAGTTTAAAGGTTGCAGAATCAGCTCAGATTAGTCATGTCCCTAGCGACAGCCACATGGATCTTAAGTTTCAAAGGAAAGATTAGCATATCTGTAGCACCCTTCATTCCAAATGGTTTACAACCAATTTGATGATAGGTCTCTCACAGGAAACACAGCCACAGACAGCTGTAGGGTATATTGCATTTAAAGCAAAGGTTGATAGGTTCTTGATTAATAAGGGTGTCAAAGAGGGGTAATAAATCAGCCATGAGAGAATGGTGGAGCAGACTCAATGGGCTGAATGAGCTCTCTGCTCCTATATCGTATGGTTTCATGGCCTAAAAATGAAGTTATGTATCGTAATTAGCCCTCAAGTCTTCTGGAAGCTGCTCCGTGCGTGAGCCTTGTTCCAAATTGGTTTACAATCTCTGAAGAACATTTGAAGACTGAGTCATCATGGGAAGGGCAGCAGCAAATTTGTGCACAGCGGGATTCTACAAGGAGCCAGGTTATAATGACCGTGTAGTAATCTGTGCTACTGAACAGCAGATCAACGTTGACCCAAAGGTCGCCCTGAAACATGTATAAACGACTCGCAATGTTGGTTGCATGGTACTGATGGTGGTTGCTGGGACTAAAAGGTGAAAATCTACTTCTGACAAGCAGCTGGGATCTGAGTGAACAGGAAGTGCACACGTTCATCCCTGTGACCAATCAGACCCAAAGGGCTCTGAAGTTAAAATCAACCAGTCAGACAAGGAAGTGGAATTTTGAAGAGAGAATTCAACATCCAGTCAAGTTTAGAATGTGAAAAAAGAGGTGGAAAAGAAAGACTGAATTTGAAGAGGGAGAGAGAAAGAGAGAAAAAACCTTTAATTTGAAAACCCATTAGAATCTCCCTGTGGGATAGGAAGTGACAACAAAAGGAGGTATTTTATCGGGCTGATTATGCAAATGAGAACTGGACTGAAAGCAAAAAGCTCAGAAGGGAAGTGAGAAAAGAAACCAGAATAGCAACTGGAAGCTAACAAAATGGAAACCAAGAAGTCTGATAGAGACATAAAAATAGAAATTACATAGTAAAAGTAAGAATAGGGTCTACTAGGCATCAGAGGATGATCCACCCTCATGAGGACATAGCATGAGTAAAATATTATTGATTAATAACAGCTTAATGTGTTGAAGGGTTCAGGGATTTCAATGTGAACAATATCTCAAATATCTCTAGTTGTGCTCCCTGAACAGAAATGGCCAACAGAGGTCATATCAGAACCACTGCCTTAATGTGATGTGAAATGTGTTATTTTACAGCAGTAGTGCAAAGGCATAAAGATTACTATAAGTGACAAAATAAATAAATAGTGCAATAAGAGGAATAATGAGGACTATTCAAACACAAGAGATTCTGCGGATGCTGGAAATCCAGAGAGAAACACACAAAATGTTGGAGGAACTCAGTAGGTCAGGCAGCATCTATGGAGGGGAATAAACAGTCAGCGTTTCTGGCCGAGACCTTTCAGTATGACTGGAAAGGAAGGGGGAAGATGCCAGAATAAGCCTGTGAGGGAGGGGAAGGAGTACAACCTGGCAGGTGATGGGGAACCAGATGAGGGGGAAGGGGGGGGGTTGAAGTGAGAAGATTTGGGGTGATGGGTGGAAAAGATAACAGGCTGAAGAAGAAGGAATCTAATGGAAGAGGAGAGTGGGCCATGGGAGAAAGGGAATGAGGAGGATGATCACAGAAGGAGGTGATGGACAGATGAGAAGAAGAGAAAGGGTAAGAGAGGAGCCACAACGGGGAGTAGAAAAAGAGAGGAATGGAGGGAGTGTAATTACTGGAAGTTGGGGAAAACTGATGATGGGGGGAATCTCTTCACAACAACATAGAGACTAAGAGTCAGAAAATATAGATTTAAGAGAAGTGGCAAAAATGCACAAGTGGCATGTGTAAACAGTTCCTTATTCAATGTGTCATTATGCTTTGGAACACAGTCATGAAAACACAATGTCAGTAGATTGGAATATACCTTACAGAAGAAGATTAGGTAAATAATTGAAGGTTAATAAAATGGTCAGGAGAAAAGGATGGAGAATTAAAAATGATTGCTTTGTTCTATCAAGTTACAATCTTCATGGAAGTTACCTGGAATCTCTTCATTGACTTTGGTCATCGACCTGAGTGATAGTGTCTCAGAGCTGTACTGTTATGAAATGGGTTCTTTTTCTCATCACGTCCAGGCTGACCCTTTCATCCATCTGCGCTCATCTCGTTTGCCCGTATTAGGATTCAGATCGAATCCCTGATATAGGGGTTCAACCAGCAACACTGGCAACTCCTTTCCTCCCACAGGTACTACACGACCTGCTGACTATTTGTTGTTTCAGGTTAAAAATGTCCTATAATCAACTTCGGTTTTGAGTAGGTCTAATGACTGAAAACATCCAAGCGAGCAAAGTTCTATCAAGGAATTTCAAGCATTATTGATCAACCACCAGACAGAATTTGTGTGCAGTCTCCTACCAATCTTTTATTTTTCTTTTTGCAATTTCTCTTTCTGTGTAAACATGATGACAAGAATGTCATATAGTGAGGAAAAGGTAAAGAATATCAGAAAATTCCCATTAAAACAAAGAACCGTACAGGCCCTTTGACCCATAATATTGCACTGACTCTTTGACCTTCTCTAAGATTAGTCTAACAGTTCCTTCTCATATAGCCTCCATTTTTCTTTCCTCCATGTGCCTATCTAAGAATTTGTTAAACGTCGCTCTACCACCACCCATGGCGGCAGGTTCCACGCACCCACCACTCTCTGTGTAAAAAACCTATCTCTGACATCCACCCTACACTTTCCTCCTAACACCTCAGAGTCATGCTCCCTCAAATTAGCTATTTAAGTGAGCAATTCAAAGTTATTAGAATTAGGAATAAAGTTGTTAACAAGTGACAACAAGGCAAAATACCCAGGGATGCAAGATAAGATCATGAAATTAGGAGTAGGAAAATAAAATAAATAAATTGACAAATTATTATACAACTTGTACGACTGTCTTCGAAACGGAGTTTAAAATATTTCTTTATATAATCGAAGAAGTAAACAAGACAGAACGAGACCATTTGCACATTGACCATAAGGTATAGGAGCAGAATTAGGCCATTCAGCCCATCATGTCTATTCTACCATTCCATCATTGCTCATTTATTATCATTATCAATTTCATTGTCCTGGCTTCTCCCTGTAACCTTTGACACCCTGACTAACCAACAATCCTATCAAACTCTGCTTTAAAACTACTCAATGACTTGGCCTCCACAGCCATCTGTGGCGATGCATTCCACAGATTCACCATCCTCTGACTAAAGAAATTCCTTCTCATCTCTGTCTAAATGGACATCCCTCACTTCTGAGGCTGTGCCCTCTGGTCCTGGATTCCCCCACTATAGGAAACATCTTCTTTACATCCACTCTGTCTAGGCCTTTCAATATTGGACAGGTTTCAATGAGAAATCTCCTCATTTTTCTAAACTCTAGAGAGTACATACCCAGAGCCATCAAATATTTCTTATACGTTAACCTTTTATTCCTGGTATCATTCTTATGAACTTCCTCTGGATCCTCTCCAATGCCATCACATCTTTTCTTAGGTGAGGGGCACAAAACTTCTCACAATACTCTGACTAATGCCTTATAAAGCCTCAGCAACGCATCTTTGGACTTATATTCTACTCCTCTCGAAGTGAATGCTGGCATTGCATTTCGCTTACTTACACTAACTCAAGCTGCAAGCTGACCATCAGAAAATTGTACACTCGGACTCGAAGTCCCTTTGCACCTATGATTTTTAAATTTTCTCCTCACTTAGAAAATAGTCTAGTCTTTTATTCCTTCTACCCAAGTGTATGACCATACACTTCCCTACACTATATCCCATCTCCTAGTTCTTTTCCCATTCTCCCTCAATCTGTCCAAGTCCTCCTGCAGACTCCTTACTTCTATGGAAAGGACTGAAGAGTCAATGTGTCGAGTTGAGACCCTTTGTCAGGACTGGAAATGAAGGGGGAAGAAGCCAGAATAAACATCAACTGTTTATTCCACTCCATAGAGGAACATTGACGCACTGAGCTCCTCCAGCAGTGTGTGTGTGTGTGTGTGTGTGTTACTCTGGATTTCCAGCATCTGCAGAATCTCCTGTGTTCATAATTGACTAGCCTATTTCTACCCCCGGTTCTATCTTTTTATGTTCTTATGAATAGCAAACTGAAGTGAAGATTAGTAATGGTATCCATCAGTATGGATATCAGTAAAAAGGCATCAAAAATTAACTTTTAACTGGTATCTTTGTTTCTATGGTTGGCATGTCTAATTCTAGAAGGCATGCATTTAAGTTGAGAGAATAAATTCGGAGGAGATGTGGGGAAAAGTATTTTTACACAGAGTATGGTGGGTGCCTAGAGTGCTCTGCCAGAAGTGGTAGTGGAGGCAGATATGACAGAGGTGTTTCAGAGGCAGGTGAGCATGAGTGAATGGAGGGAATGCAGGAGGCAGAAGGGATTGATTTAGTTAGGAATTTAATTACTAGTTTACTTAGTCTGGCACAAGGCTGTGGATCAAAGGACTTGTTCTGGTGTTGCAGTCTTCTGTGTTCTATGTTTAAGATATGTAACCCATTACAATATCAATCACATTCTTTAAATGACACTGGCCAGGGTCAGAAGATGACAGTAGTATTAAAATACTGTAAATGTTTTTACAGAGTCATCTGTGAATATTAAACACACACCCAATAGATTCCAGTTGGCTCTGGAATATATATTTTTTTAACACACAAACAAGTCAATAAATCATAGGTTGTAAAAGAGAAACCTCAATGCATTAATCATGCACACGTACTCGAACCAGATGGGGGAAACAACCAAATCTTCAGAGAAAATTTAATGAGTAATAAATATAGCTATACATGATTGGGTTTATAAATGTACTTTTCCTGTAGGGTACATCAACAGGGTTGGCAGTAAAGAGGTGAATTCATAAAATTCAACAAAAAGGAATCTGTGGGCTTCAAGGTATGACTTTCCAATAATACGTCTTGGGTGGGCCATGATTCACCATCAGGATCACAGACTCATTTGCCTAACACTCTGAGCAGAAATATTTTTCAGTGTAATTTAATATGCAAACACCTTTGTCAGGATGCTTTTTGTTGACTATAGCTCAGCGTTTAACACAATCATTCCCACTGTCCTGAGATATAAACTGCAGAACCAGGGCCTCTGTACCTCCCTCTGCAACTGGATCCTCGACTTCCTAAGTGGAAGACCACAGTCTGTGTGGTTTGGTAACAATATCCCCTCCTCGTTGATGATCAACACTGGCACACCTCAGGGATGTGTGTTTAGCCCACTGCTCTACTCTCTCTTTACCCATGACTGTGTGGCTAGGTATAGCTCAAATGCCATCTATAAACATGCTGATGATACAACCATTGTTGGCAGAATCTCAGATGGAGATGAGAGGGTGTACAGGAGTGAGATATGCCAACTAGTTGAGTGGTGTTGCTTCAACAATCTTGCCCTCAACATCAGTAAGACCAAAGAACTGATTGTGAACTACAGGAAGGACAGGAAGAGGGAACACAAACCAATCCTCATAAAGTGATTAGAAGTGGAGAGAGTGAGCAGTTTCAAGTTCCTGGGTGTCAAGATCTCTCAGAATATAACCTAGTCCCAACATATCGACACAGATGTAAAGAAGGCAAGACAGCGGCTGTATTTCATTCAAAGTTTGAGGAGATTTGGTTTTTCACCTAAAACAGATGAAAACTTCTATAGATGAACCATGGAGGAGAGCCTTCTGACAGGCTGCATCATCGCCCAGTATGGGAGGGGGAGCTACAGCACAGGGTCGAAAGAAGCTACAGAAAGCTGCAAAATTGGCCAGCTCCATCTTGGGTACTAGCCTCCGTAGTATCCAAGTCATCTTCAAGAAGCAGTGCATTCGAAGGGTGGTGTCCATTATTAAGGACCCCTGTTTCTCAGGACATGCCCTCTTCTCATTGTTACCATCAGGAAGGAGGGACAGAAGCCTGAAGGCACACACTCAGCGATTCAGGAACAGCTTCTTCCCCTCTGTCATCCGATTCCTAAATGGACATTGAACCCATGATCACGACCTCACTTTTTTATTATTTCTGTTTTTATACTATTTTTAATTTAACTACATATATATACTTAGAATAATTGGTTTACTTAGTTATTTTTTCTATCTATTATCGTGTATTGCTTTGTACTGCTTCTAAGTTAATGAATTTCACGACATCAGCCAATGATATTAAACCTGATTCATTCATTCAGTGATATATGCAGCTCAATGTTCAAAGTAAATTTATTGTTAGAGTATGTATATGTCACCATGATTCGTTTTCTTGCAGGTATTCACAATGAAGCAGAGAAATACAATGGAATCAACAAAAGCACTACACACAAAGAGTGACAAACAACCAATGTGCAAAAAAAAAAGCAGTACAAATGCAATAATGGTAATATTAACAACAACAGAGAAAATGAACTTCTGGTCTATTATCTGGCCAAGCAAGGCAATGCACAATCAAGAACCAAGCTGCATTAGGGAGGAAAATGAACACATTCACACAGATGATGACATACAGATGTCTAAATTTACAATGGATTTGCTAAAAGCGGTTATAAAAAATACCCACAACAGAAAAGTACTGGCAGTGATAATATTCATAGTCATCGGTCTAAAAAGTTTTCTTGACTTCATCCACACCTATTAATGCATATTAACAATTTTCTTAAAAACCCTGAAAAAGTGCCGAACTTTTGTCAGAAGATAAAAGGGAAATAAAGGGGAAATCATGAATGACCCATCAAAATATTGTCCTATTGCTTGTTTACAAACTATATATAAAATTGCATGTAGTGATGTTATAAATTGTAACATCATGCATCTCACAATTAGTCACAACTCACTTAGATAACCACAATATACTTGCAGAAGAGCAGAAAGGGTACCGTAAGGGTGTGAAAGGATGTAAAGATCAACTGATAATAGATTCTGTAATTCTAAATCAAGCTCAGTGAAAAAGCAGAGATCTTTCTTCTTGTTATATTGACTACCAAAAAGCGTTTGCTTCTGTCCCATTCTCATGGTTAATAGAAGCTCTTAATATATATAAACTACTCCCAATACTTGTGAAATTCCTACAACATCTGATGAAGCATTGACGCACTATCATTGTCTTTATCTATTAACAGCCAAAAAGGAACAACCACAGTTTTCAAAATAAACTGAGGCATTTTTCAGGTCGATTCTCTAAACCCACTATGGTTTGTCTCACTTTAAACCTGCTTTCTAATTTACTGAATCGGACAAAAATCAGGTATCAAATCAGAAACAACAAAATGAGCTATACCTTAACACACCTTTTATACATGGATGATTTGAAATTATATGCTCCTTCATCAGTTAAGCTAAAGCAATTAATTCAAATAGTGGAACTATTTTCAAAAGATATAAACAAAAACTTTGGACTGGATAAATGCAGCACATTAAGCATAAAGGAAGGTGCAATAGAGCTAATAGAATACAAAACAGTGCTGCAGGATACAATACAGCTGATGGGTCAATATGAAACATATAAGTATCTGGGATACCAATAACCAAAGAAAATAAATCACAGTGTGAAAAAAGGAAAACTTATTAAAACATATTATTGTATTCTTTTGGCATAATATCTTGGTGCAAAACTGACCTGGAAGATTTACAAAGAAAATTAAGAAATGAAATTACAAATTAAAAAAAAATACTATGTACACTTAAACACACTTAGATAACTCTACCTAGGACAGGGAGAGAAAGAGGAACAACAGACATAAAAAATGTGCACAACAGTCAGATAAAACTCCTAAGGATATATTTTTATCAACGAAAGCAGCATTCGGCACTCTCCACAAGCATTTGCAATTCTGATAAGAAGTACACACCAGTAAACTTAAATGAGAGCACAGCACAGACAAATGAAGACATTATCACAAAAGGAAAAGTTAGCCAATGGAAGAGCATGACGCTCTATGGACGACATCCCCACAGTTCAGATGTTGACAAGGAAGCTTTGAACACATTGATCAGAGCTGGAGACCTCTTCCCAGAAACAGAGGGGTTCCTTGAGGCAATACAGGACCAGGTGGTTAACACAAAAATGATCAAAGATACATAATAAAAGGCCAACAAATTCAAGACAATAAATGCAGAAAATGTCAAGAGAAACCAGAGACAATCTAACACATTACAGGATCCTGCAGCAGTTTAACTCAATCTGATTACTTACACAGGCACAACCAAGAGGCAAACACCATTCACCAACATCTTGCTTTAGAATACAAACTCATAATAGATACCATACCTTACTATAAGTACAAACCTGGTCCAGTTTTAGAGTCAGAGTCCTACAAATTATATTATGACTGATCCATTATTACAGACAGAACAATCCGTAATAATCATCAAGATATAATATTACAGGACAAACAAGCAAGAACAACTTGCTTAATGGATATAGCCATTCCAAACACACATACAGAAATCAATAAGTGAAAACCCACCAGAAATATGCTGAATTAAAAGAGGACATCGGAACATGAACAGGGTAAATATTGTCCTCATCTTCTTCTTCTTTCCTCGGCTGTCCATCGATTTTAATGTTGACTGTGCTGAGAGTTTAGTCTCTGCAGGCACGTTTATGGGCCACAAGACCAGCATTGCATCGGCACTGTACAGCATCCAGAAACTCTACTCCAACACGCCTTGCTCAGTAGTAAGGCAGACAGTGTCATGCCCCCACCATACAGACTCTCCGGGCTTCCAGATCTGATGCTAAGTGGTACACGGGAGTGCAACAGACTTAGCGGATGAGGAAGCTGCCCCACGGTGACAACTAACTAGTCTGGTGATGCCATCCGTTGGCCAACGCTCTGGTTCCTCCGCATGCCACCAAGGTGACTGTACCATTGACCCTTTTGGATTCATCTGCCACAGCCACCCTGCTGCTGGCGTCCTCAATTGTCCTCATAGTAATATCTACAACTGGTATCATCCCAAAGTCACTACACAATAACAGTAAACAATTAGGCCTACACAACAATATTTAATTAAATCTCCAGAAAGCCACAATACTAAATGTCACTAGAATAGTCCAAAAGCTCCTAGCAATTGAGAAATTAATGTGACTATGCCCGCACGTCAGGTTTTACCAGTTTGAGCAGAGAAAAATTAAAAATAAATAGATAGATAAATGAATGAATGAATGATACTGAGAATATGAGTTGTAGAGTCCTTGAAAGTGAGTCCTTAGGTTGTGGAATTGTTTAAGTTTTGATGTGAGTGAAGTTAGCCATGTTGGTTTAGGAGCCTGATGGTTGAAGGGTAATAACTGTTCCTGAATCTGGTGGTGGTGTGGCTGGTGGTATGATATCAGCCAGAAATTTTAATATTGTATCTTAAATTCCAAAGTTTAGCGAAATGTGGATCAAACATACTCCAAAAATAAATTCAGGAAGTTCATCTAGTGCAAACTAACATTTTATTTTTACCTTCTTTATTCATGTGCTCTCATTTCTTTAATTTCTGGTCATTTCTTTAATTTCTGGAATATATGGCATTTGCAGTGGTTGTTATTGGACTGGTAATTGCGAAGCTTTTAGGAATAATCGAGTGTTATGAATTCAAATCCCATCACACCAGCAGTTTTAAATCAATTAATTAAATACATCTAAATTTAAAAATTCATCATGAGTAGTGGTGTTCATGAAACCTCTGGATTGTTAGAAAATTTCATCTGGTTCATTAATGTCCTGTGGAGAGGGAATCCCATCCAGTCTGACCCAGATATGACTATAAGTCCAAAGCTGGTTGTTCAGTCCAAGGGTAGCTAGGGACAGGAAATTAAGCAATTAGTGCCAACTTGTCAGTGACATTAATAGCTGGTAACATTAAAGAGTGACATTATTTTTGTCATTTTATCAAATACTCTTTTCCATACAATTTACATCCTCTGCATTCTTTAATCTACATAGAAGGCCATAAGACCATTGCATAGGAGCAGAATTAGGCCACTCAGCCCATCGAGTCAGCTCCATCCATCATTCCATCATGGCTGATTTATTATCACTCTCAACCCTGTTTTCCTGCCTTCTATAGGATATCGAACAGTACAGCACAAGAACAGGCCCTTCAGCCCACAGGGTCTGCAATGTACGCAATTCCAAATTAAATTAAATTTCTTTTGTTTATACATGATCCATAAGCCTCCATTCCTTGCAAATTGATGTGTCAACCTAAACACCATCATCATAACTGCTTCCGTCACTATCACTAAAAGATTATTGCAGGCACCCACAACTCTCCAAGGGGAAAAAAAAACTTCCCCACACATCCCCTTTAAATTTTACCCCTCTCACCTTAAATGCATGTCTTCTGGTGTTTGACATTTCTATTCTGGGAAAAAGATTCTGACTGTCCACCCTTTCTGATAATTTTATAAACTTCCACCAGGGCTTCCTTCAGCCTCCATATCTCCTGAGAAGACAATTTAAATTTGTCAAACTTCTCCTTATAGATCATACTCTCCGATCTAGGCAGCATCCTGTAAACCTCCACTGTAGCCTCCCTAGCCTCTTCCTGGAATGAGGTAATTAGCATTTACCTTTATATCCTCAGGTACAAATAGCAAACTATAAACTGTTGACCTGATCCATCACTGTGTCAGGTGGATTGCTCATGCAACATCCTGATTTGTGGTATTAAAGTTTGTCATCTCAACTGGGCCTCCTACAGTGCATCACGAACCCAGCAATCCCGTGACTCATCAACTCAGTTTCAGTACCGGGGTTTCTGCTGCGAGTCTCGAACCCACAAAGCCCTGACTCAGAAAGTGAGACTGCTCTCATCAAGCCAGCAGTGACGAATGCAGCCCTTGTTGAATTCATACTGCTCTAAATGTTCAGACTCAACACATTCATGCATAAAGAATGGAAGCTGGATCAAACAAAAAAAAATGCATCATCCTTTAGTTATTAAGTGCTGTACATTGCTAACATATTTCTAAATTCTTTCTCTATTTTATTTTCTGCAGTGTTGTTTCATATTAATAATTTTAAAAAGCAATTTAATTTCCTAATTGATTCTTCTAGCTAATTACTGAGATTTTAAAAACTATGATCCCTATTTATTTATTTATTTATTTATTTATTGAGAACTACAGTATAGAACAGGCCTTTGTGGCCTGATGATCCTCATCACTTAGCAACCCACCTTCTTAACCCTAGCCTAATCACACAACAATTTACAAAGACCAATTAACCTATTAAATGGTACATCTTTGGACAGTGGGAAGAAACCCAAGCGATTCACGGGGAGAATGTACAAACTCCTTTCAGATAGAGCTGGAATTGAACTCCAAATTCCAGAACTCCCCCAAGCTGTAATAGCATCATGCAAACTGCTACGCTACTGTGCTGCCCTTATTTATAAATGGTTTTTGATTTTAAAAAATGAATTCTGGTACAGCAATTCAACTAAACAAAATGATGTCATTCATACTAATATATCATGTGGAACACACACAAATGAAGTGCTGGCACTCAGCAGGTCGGGCGGCATCTATGGAAAGGAATATACAATTGATAATTTGGGCTGAGATCCTTCATCATGTCTACTAAGGTTATCCAGTGTTTTGTGTGTGTTCTTCAAGATTTTCACCATCTGCAGAATCTCTTGTGTTTATAATGTATCATGTGATATATTTTAATTAGAGGTGTAGTTTCACATTGACTCCTCTGCAACATCCAAAAGTAAATGTTCATGAATCTTTATAACACTAATTACATACCTCAGATCCAAGTTCATCTGACTTTCCAGCAAACGGATCTTGGCAAATCCTCCTCTATCTTCCCCTCCCATTCTCCACAAGTAATCTGACATACTTAATACCCAAAACTGTATCAATTTCTGTCCTGAATATTCACAATACCTGACAACCCGGTTGTGTAAGGAAGTGAATTCTAAAGATTCATAAACTTTGGAGTGAAGATATTTCTCAGGTTTATTCAGAGACTATCCTCCAACCCCCACCCCATCCCCTCAGTTTTGTACTCTGAAAAAAAAACAGTTGTTATATTCTTAAGTCTTCATTTTGATCACTGCCCATTTGACTTTAAGAAAACAGGGTAGAATTAAGAGATACTCTTAATTTTAGAGAGATGCCTCAAAAAGGCAGCATACATCACCATCCAGGACATGCCCACTTCTCGTTACTACAAACAAGGGAGGAACAGGAGCCTGAAGAAGCACAAGAGACGTTTTAGGAACAGCTTCTTCCCCTCCAGTATCGGATTTCTGAATGGACCATAAGCCAACCCATGAGCACTACCTCAGCATTTTACTCTCTTTTAGCGCTATTTAGTTATTAATTATATATTCTTATTATAATTTATAGTAATCTTTAATGTAGTATACTGTACTGCAGCCACAATGCAACAAATTTCACAATATGTGTCAATGATAATAAGCCTGATTCTGATTGTGATCTCCTAACATTGTTGAAGAGTCCAAACAAAAAGAACTTAAGTGACCACATGCCACATACCTGGAGTTTTCACTGATGTCATACAAAAACAATATCAATGTTATAAAACATTTTCAGCAGGATGTTAGAAGCAACAGGTTATACCTCACAAATTGGCTGGGATTTATCGAAGAACTAAACATGAATGAAAACTATGCAGGGACATGCTCAGAGTTTTCAGAAGGCATCTGATGAATTTCCATGCGTGGGTTTTAGAAAAAAAAATTAGGTGTGGAATTAAAAGTAAATCAGCTTGCTGCCTTGACTGGGAAATAGGAAGTAGCAAGTGATGACAAATGGGGAAAAAAACGCTCTGCCTTAGGGGAACTGAGTAACAGAGGGCTGCATGAGTCTGCTTTAGTTTGAGATTGTTCATAGATGACTCTCCTTGCTGTGGACTATTTTTCTCTTGCAATGTTCACAAATAGAGCAAACAAATTTGCCCATTCAATGGACAACGGATTCGAAAATAGTAAATCATTGTTTAATTTGCTGTCACAATTTCTCCATTCAGCAAATTTCCTGACAGTGAAAGACCGGTGAAGTGTTTCCACATCAGCGAGGTGTGTGACTTATAGAGGAAATGGTAAATGGTCTGTGTTGCTCTTGTCCTTCCTCATGAGTTAATCTGGGAGGTGCCGAGGGGTAGTTAACTTTGTTCCTTTATTTAAGAAAGGCAGCAGAGAAAAGCCAGCTAATTACAGGCTTGGCAGTGTTGTGTCAGTGATTGGGAAATTACTGGAGAAAATTCTAAGGGACAGAATTTATGTTTAGTTGGAAAGGCAGGGACTGACCACTGATAGCATGGGTCTGAGAGGGGAAAATCCTGTCTCTAGTTTGACTGAGTTTTCTGAGGAGGTAATAAAGAAGATAAAACTAAAGGGTGCCACAATAGCATAGTGGTTAGCATGACATTTTACAGTGCTAGTCATTGGAAGATCGGGGTTCATGCCCTACCACTGTCTGTAGGTTCTCCCCATGACCACATGGGTTTCTTCAGGTGCTCCAGTTTCCTTCCACTTTGTAAAGACATATAGGTTAGGGTTAGTAGGCTGTGGGCATGCTATGTGTTGCCAGTAGCATGGCAATACTTGTGGGTGTCCCCAGCACATCCTTGGACCATGTTGGTCATTGACAAAAACAACTTGTTTCATTGTATGCTTTGATGTTTCGATGTACATGTGGCAAATAAATCTAATCTTCTTCTATTAACAAAGACAGGATGGTAGATATTGTCCAAATGGAGTTCAGTGAGGCATTTGACAATGTCCCATGTAGTCCAGAAGGTGAAAGCACTTGGGATCAAGGACAAACTGGCTTGGAGGTAGGGGCAAAGACGGCATCAAAGGTTATGGGGAGAAGCAGGAGAATGGGGTTGAGATGGTTAATAAATCAGCCATGATTGAATGGTAGAGCAGACTCAATGGGCAAAATGGCTTAATTCTGCTCCAGTGTCTTACATCTTATGGTCTAGTTGAGGAAGGATGTTTTTTTGATTGGAAGTCTGTGACTAATGGTGTACAAGAGGGATGTGTGCTGTTTGCCATATTTTATAATGACCTGGATGTGAATCCAGCCAATGTGATTAGTAAGTCTGTAGATGACAACTTTCCTCGAGACGAAGGAAGGTTGTCTAAGGTTACAACTTATAGATCAGTTGGAAAGTTGCCAGAGTGTTTTCAGATGGAATTTAACCCAGGCAAGTGTGAAGTGATTCATCTGGAAAGATGGGGAAATACTGTATTTGTATAGAAAACATGATAGTATGGTAAGGAATGATCAGACAGACTGGTGTGGGGTGGGGGTAGGGTGTGCCCAGGTCCATTTTTCCCTGAAAGTAGCAGGACAGATGGATAGGGTGGTGAAGTCGGGATATGATCTGATTGGCTTCATAGATTGGGAACACGGAATATAAGAGTTGGTCTGTCATGTTGCAATTTTATAAAACACTGGTTGGGCTGCATTTAGAGTATTGAGTGCAGTTCTGGCTGGCAATCTATAGATAGGATGTGATGGTGCTGGAGAGAGTGCAGAGCAGATTCACCGAGATGTGGACTGATTTGCAGCAGTTCAGTAATAGTGAGAGAGTGGATAGGCTGAGCAAGTTTTCCCTGGAGCAACGGAAGCTGAGGAGTGACCTGGAAGAGGCATATAAAATAATGAGAAGAAGACAGTGGCTGCTTTACTAGGACCCAGGGGTGCACCAGGTGTGGTCTTCTGTTGCTGTAGCCCATCCAGTTCAAGGTACAACTTGTTGTGCATTCAGAGATGCTCTTCTGCTCACTACTGCTATAGTACATGGTTATTTGAGTTACTGCCACTTTCCCGTCAGCTTGAACCAGTCCGTCCATTCTCCTCTAACCTCTCTTATTACCGAGCCATTTTCACCCACAGGACTGCAGCTCACTGGCTGTTTTTGGTTTTTTTGCACCGTTCTCTGTAATCTTTAGAGACTGCTGTGTCCTAAAATCCCAGGAGATCGGCAGTCTCTGTGATACTCAAGCCACCTCATCTGCACTAACAATCATTTGACGGTCAAAGTCTCTCATATCACATTCTTCCACATTCTAACGTTTGGGCTGGACCTCTTGACCATGTCTGCATGCTTTTATATATTGAGTTGATGCCACATGATTGGCTGATTAGATATTTACATTAATGATAAGGCGTACGGGCGTACCTAATAAAGTGGCCACTGAGTGTGACGTACAAAGTTCAAAGGTCAAAGTAAATGCATTATCAAACCACGTATATGTCACCATATTCAACCCTGAGATTCATTTCCTTGCAGGCATACACAGTAAATCCAAGAAACATAATAGAACCAATGAAAGATGGCACCTAACTGGATTGACCAACAACCAATGTGCAAAAGACAACAAATTGTGCAAATGCAAAAGAAAAGAATAATAATAACAAAATAAATAAGCAATATACATTCAGAACATGAGATGAAGTGTCTTTGAAAGTGAGTCCATACTGTGAAATGTGCTGAATGCTGTACCTATCATAAGTTAATCCCTCCTCTTTCTCCCCACAATTTTTGACACCCTCACGAATTAAGAACTTATCAGCCTCTTTTTTTTGAACATACCCAATGACTTGGACTCCACAGCTGTTTATGGCAACAAATTCCATAGACTCACCACTCTCTGGCTAAAGAAATTCCTCCTCATCCTGTTCTAAAGGGACATCCTTCGATTCTGAGGTCATGCCCTCTGGACCTAGACTCTCTCATTACTAGAAACATCCTCTCCTCTCAATCTAGGCATTTCAAAGAAGGTTCTTCTACCAGTTACTGCTCTCCTATTGGAATCAGGGCATCCCTGTTCACCCTGTCCAAACCTTTCAGCATTTTTTTAACTATCACGGCTAATGCAGTCACTGCCTCACAGTTCTAGCAATCTGTTTTCAATCTTGATGGCAGGTATGAGAAACTAATTCTGATAAAGGATCTTTGCTCTGAAACCTGAACTGTTCTTTCCGCTGATGATGCTCGATCTGATGAGAGTTTTCAGCATTTGCTGTTTTTATTTCTGACCTCAGGTATTGTTTATGTGCACACAAGAGATTCTGCAGACACTGGAAAATGAGCAACACACACACACACACAATGCTGGGAAAATGTAGCGAGTCAGGCAGCGTCTATAGAGGGGAATATTCCCCTCCGTACGTAGATGCGGGCTGGCTTGCTGAATTTCTCCAGTATTTCGTCTGTGTCGCTTATGTCGAGTTTGCATTTTCTCCCTGGTGTTGGTTTCCTCTAGGTTCTCCAGGCCCATCCACATCCTGAAGACGTGTTGTTGGTTACTGTAAATAGTATGTAATTGAATGATGGAATCTGGGGAGCTGGAGGGTGGGAGAGGTACAGTGGTTGAGAATGTGGGGATTAATGTCAATTGTGTACCTGATGGTGCAAAGGGCCTACAGCTCTGCTCTGTTTCCCTATAACTTAATGCCTCTTAATTAAATTTCTATTCTAACCAAAATTCTGCTGTCTAATCTGTTAGATAATATTCTTAAATTTTCAGATTTGTGGATCATCCGCTTACTAACAATGGCATGAAATAAATGGCGGGACATCAGGATAAATCTGCCTAATGATTCGATTGAAAGAGATTCAATTCTGTGGCTCTAAAGAGAGCTATGTGGTTTGCAGAAGTACACCAACTATATTTTGTGCACCTGGACTGGGTTCCAAGCAGCCTTGGTTTGCTGCAGGTTGGCAACAGGGTAAATCAATTGCTTTATAGTGCCAGCATTTTGCTGAATGCCGCACATTCCAATACCATTATAGCTTGCCCACAGTATTTGGCAGAGCACCGCAGAACACGACAAGTAACCAAACATTAACACAAATGTTAACACAAGCGACACATTTCATTGTTTGTTTCAATGCATATCTGATAAATAACTGAATCGGAAGGAACTGCTTTGATTACGTAGAGCTTGTGTGAGTATCTGACTTGAATTGGGAGGTTCAGATGAGGAAACGGTGCCGGGAATTCTCGTCTGGAAGGTTAGAAAGCTATAAACTTGAGCAAAGAAAATGAGCTTCTGAAGGAACTCAGCAGGTCAGGCACCTTCTATGGAGGAACTGGACAGTCCATGTTTTGGATCGCAAGCCTTCACCTGCAACATCAACTGACAATTTTAGAATCAGAATCAGGTTATTGTCAATGACATATGTCAGGAAATGCGTTGTTTTGTGGCAGCTGTGTAGTGCATGCATAACAAAGTTCCAAAATTACAAAATTATAACTCCTTCAAACTTATTGATTTTTTCCCCCTGCAGATAGGTGACCAGCAATGCACACAATACTCCAAATTCAGCTAGCGGTGAAGAGATACATTCAGTTCAGATGAAGGATTCCATCCCAAAACATTGGCCATTTGTTTCCCTCCACAGGCGCTGCCTGACCTGCTGAGTTCCACCAGCATTATGTTTGTTGCTCCAAATTTCAGCATCTACAGCCGCTAGGGCCTCCAAACTCCCACAGCATTGGTGAGTGTTTGCCAGGGAATGCACCTCATCTTTGCTGCTCCTGGGTAAACCATCTGGATAAAGGTAATGGTAGTGAAGGAAGATGCCAGGGTCAGGAACCTACAAATTGTTGTAGTGGACATATCTACTGCTGTTGAACAAGCCCTGTACCTCATGGATGCCTAGTTTTGATCTGCCTCATCTATCTCACTTCGCAAGCTCTCACAGAACACTTCTACAAGAAGTTGGTGAGGTCACCCTTGGAGTACGGTGTTCAGTTTTGGTACTCTGTTATAGGAAGGATGTAATTAAAGATTTATAAGGATGTTGTGGTACTTGAGGGACTGAGCTATTGGGAGAGGGCTTTTACTCCTTAGAGTTTGGGAGAATGAGAGTGTGATCTCATACACGCATTCAAAATTATGAGGTGATTGGATCCTGATGAACACTAGGTCCTGATGAAGGGTCTTGGCCCGAAACATTGATTCTTTTTCATAGATGCTGTCTAGCCTACCTAGTTCCTCCAGCGTTTTGTATGTGTTGGCTTATTTTGGAAAATATAGTTGACTGATATTCGACCTTTCCAAAAGGGACAATAAACGTGACATTAGAAGTAAATCTCAAAAATATGGTGCGGTTTCACAACAATTTTCACTTACACTCTAGGCCTGGAATTCACTCCAGACCTAAGCCTTTCTCACAGGTTCTATTGTTCTATGGAAGTACTTGTGATTATTGACAGCATCTTGTTCAAATGAGTAGATAATTTTACAAGTTGCCTTAATAATTCCGTTCATCTTCTGTTGGTGGGAATTTTGGTGTAATTAGCTATTTAAGATTAAGCCTTTGAGCTATGATTTTTACTACATTACAGCAATTATTGAAAATTTTCCTAGAAAAGTTTAAAATGAGATTACACATTTTTTTCTGGATCTGTATACTGCAATCTGAAAAATATATAAAAGAATTCTAAAAATACTCTGAACTAACCTTTGGGAAATCCCATGGGCAGATATGAAAAGGTAATGATGTTATAAAATACCAAAGTATTCAGCTCATTGCAGCAATTAAGTTATGTTACCGTCAACATAGTTCATGTTTGTTCATTTCTATACACTACCACAAAGATTTCTCTGGTCACTTGGTCACACTCTATTATCACCGAATGTGATGACATAAAAGTTGTAGTTCTGCAACAACAAGGATATAAAATTGCTATAAATTACTAAAATAAATAAATAGTGCAAAAAAAAGCAATGAAGTAGCATTCATGGATTTGTGAAGAATTCAGGAATTGAATGGTGGAAGAAGAAGTTGTCCTTGAAACATTGAGTGTGTGTTTTCAGGCTCCTGTACCTACTCCCCAATGGTAGTAATGAGAGGAAGGCACTTTCTGGATGGTGAGGGTCCTTATTGATGAATGCACCGTTCTTGATGCACCACCTCTTGAAGATGTGTCCTCGATGGTGGGGACGGTTGTGCCCGTGATGGGGCTGGCTAAGTCTACAGCCCTCTACCCGCTTGCAATCTTGTGCATCTCAGGCAATATGCTGGGGAATCTGCTCTGCCTTGTGTAATCACGTCCCTCTTATAGTGTGGCATCCTCCATTGCACACAGTATTCTGTCTGAGGTCTAAACAGTGTTATACCAAGACCTTCCTGCATAATCATTTTCCTGCCATTATTTCAAATGCCTCCTTCATCAATGCACTGGCCTACAGTATATTGCCACTTTCAGAGGTATTTGGACTTCTATACCATTTGTGCCTCAAAACGTTGTTTAAAGAACCCACCCGTCACGTGTCTCAACAGTATATAACAATCTTTAACTTCACTGAGTCATTGCATATTTATAACCATTTACTCTCTCGGGCATTTCTAGTTTTAATTTCACAGAATTGATAGCCAACTCATCACTTAATCAGCAAGGTGAACATCTTGAAAATAAACAAAAGAGAAACTGCAGATGCTCCAATATGAGACTCATGTTCTGATTTTTTTTTGTAATTGCAAAGTTTGTCTTGTGCACACAGTGTTTTTGTCCTGTGTGTGTGTAGTTTTTCATTGATACTGTTGCGTTTCTTTGTTCTACTCTGTGTACTGACAAGAAGATGAATCTCAGGGCAGTATATGGTGATATATTGCCACTTATGCGTACTTTTATAAATTTACTTTGAACTTTGAAAACAGAAATAACAACAGACAATGAGAGAAGCACTCAGCCAATCAGGCAGACAATTAACCTTTCAGGTCAGGGATCCTAATCAAAATTACCCATGGAAGTTTCTCACCATTTCTTTAACAATTCACAATTTTAACTGAAGAGCTGATCAAGGACATATATGCAGAAAGGTACTGGAAAAGGGCCAGTAACATCATGAAGGATTCCACCCACCCTGCTCATGGACTGTTTGTTCCACTCCTTATCAGGGAGGAGGCTACGTAGTCCACATCAGGGACTCAAAGACAGTTACTTTCCCCAACCAATAAGGCTGATCAACACCCACTAATCCACCCATCCACACCCTACCACCTCTACTTTATTACTTCCTGTCAGACAACTTATGTACCGACATGTCTGTGCCTCGCTTGACTTTATAGACATAAAATCAATCTAAGTATATAAGCTATCTTATGTACTTATATTTATTGTGTTGTTATTATTATTATTGTGTTATTTATCTTGTTGTGTTTTTTTTTTGGTGCGGCATCGGATTCGGAGCAACAATTAACTTCGTTCACCTTTCCACTTGTGTGCTGGAAATAACAGTACCGTACTAAACAATCTTCAATCCCCGCCCTTCCCGTGGATCTCGGAGTAACATCTGTCAGTCAGTAGGTGGCAGTAACCACCAAGCTAGACACTAATAGTCCGACATGAGAAAACTTTGTACCGGGAAAACAAATACTGTACTTCCTACAGAAGTAAATAGTTCTCCTTAATTGCTGAGCAATTGAAATTCAAAGGCAGGTTATTTCGGGCTATTAACCATTGATGCAGTATATTTTTGCCCCTAATACCAGTAGCTCTGATTGATTTCTAGGCATGATTAGAATCAGAGTCCACAAACACTACCGGTAATGATCTGCCACTGGCTTCTTGATATTTTCTGGGATATTATCGAGGAATGATGAATGTTGCACCGTTACCCCTGTAGTTCCCGACCCAGGAGAACTCGGGAACGTGGCTTCCCCGTTGCCTGTTTGGGGAATATGGAATCAAAACGTTTCAGATCAATGAATTGCTTTAGGTTTTCACTTCAAAACGTTGACAAGTCGTATTGTAATTGTTTACACGAATGTATGCGAGAGGGAATAACACCAAACATTGCGAAGCAGGTTCTTATTTTGTCCAATATAGAAACGTTTAAAGCAAGCAATATTTTCGCAACGAACTATTTCTATTGATTTAAAATGCCATTTTTCGGGGTATTTAAGTTGTGGAGCGAGGGTGGGGATGTCGACATCTGAAAGTATGGAGATTACAGATGTCAGTATTTTCCTTTGCGCTGAAGGTATGGTACAACGTTGGGCTTGCAAAATGGAACGGCCGAGGGTTTGGGTTATATTGTACACGGTGGGTTACAACGCGCAGTCGGCAGGAGGAAGTTCTGTCCAACGCCCAGTCTCTGGACTAGTTCGGATGCACAGAGATATGGGGCGGTGATAAGGAACTCCTACCTCGATCAGTGAATTAACATCCACTGTGAGGCAGGTGAGACAGGCACGGAATAAGATTATTAAAACTAGGGGGCTACGATACTTTAAACAATCCCACTTAAAAGCTTATTTTTGATAACAATGTGAGGGTATCTAATAAATAATTACCCCCGCTATCTATAGTTGGGGGATGAAACGGCGTGCCATTCATGTGCTGGTACTTATAGTTCCCAGCGAGCGCAGACGGAATCGAACGATTCCCGCGTCGCAGACATTGGCTTGGGTTGATCTGAACATCTAATCGTTATTCTTCGCTGGAAGAAGATCAACCTGTGGAAATTGGGTTGGGGGTCTTTCGTGTTGGTTTGGTACAGAATCAGGATGTGACAATACCGCACAATCTTTGATCAAAATCGCGCAAGTTCCACGTGGTTGTCATCGATGGGGTTTACAGGGAAAACGGACGGCGTGTTACTATATAATTAGAAAAAACTCAGGCTTCGCCCCTAATCCCCTAATGACTATATGAATCCATAGCCACTACACGACAAACACAAACTGCCAAGGTGCTGGGTCACAGGTGTATTCGCAAACTTCGACACGGCGTGAGGTTGTTGGGGGGAGTTCCCTTCGGTAAACAGAAGACCCAGGGATTGATTGGTGCCCAACCGAATACGCTTTCGTTGAGGGGATAAATTGTTCGAAGGGGAGGACGGACCCGCAAGGTTTGTCGAGATTTCGATCGCCGGCAGTTAATCTTCATTGTGAAACTTGGTGGGTGGTGATGTCCGCACTTGTATCGGTCATACTAATGCGCAGTAGCGGCGGAGAGAGAGAGAAAAAAATACTACAAAGAAACGCCATTTCCAACACCCAAATTCATTGTGTGTATCGGCTGCCCAGAAGTGGATACATTTCACTACAGATATACAAAGCGGCTGCAAACACGCCGCTACAGCGGGAAACACGGAGAAACAACAGCGCCTTTAAATACATTTACACATTTCATTATAATAAGCGCAATGGGCGGAAAGGAAAATAATAATGCAAATTTCACATTGCTAAAGGGAAAAAAACAGCTTCAAGTTTGCCTAGGATGTATCAGTTTCACAATCGACGAGTTTAAACGGCTCAGTGTGGTTTATTCAGGCTACGTAGTGTAACTAATTTGGCAGGCAATAGTTAAGATTTTTAGGTACATACACACACATACACATCTTCACTCTGCCCTCTGTAACTTTATATTTCTGTACAGAAATCGAGCAGCGAGCAATACTGTTCAACGATTTTGAAATATAAGGCCCGGATAATGATGTCAATCAGAAGATTAGTAGCGTTTTGTTGACTCTGTGTGTGTCTTTTTAACTCGCACAAACAGGGTGCGGGTACGAATCGAAAAGTTGGGCGTGGATGCAAAAAAAAATCAATTTATAATTGGCCAAGGGTAAGTCTTCAAAAAAATTGCAACTGCTGTAAAGGTCATAAGGAGTTGGCAGGAAAATAATTGGCAACGCATGCGCAGCGAGAGGATGCCATATTGGAAAGAGGCTTGAAAAAAAGATCTAAAACTGGTCATGTAACGACGGGGGTAGCATTTTTACACTAAGGGAAAATAACTTGATACCGGTAAGTTGGGTCGCCGCGGTTTATTTCATTCGCTGCGCGGGTGTGTAAGTTGTTCGAGTCTGTCGTTTTCTACTCGATTCTAACGCTGGGGGATCTTTTTCTCGCTGAAGACCTGAAGCTGGTTTTGCAAAAAAAAATGACGTTCAAAGCAAGTTGTGCAAAGTGTTGTCTCTCGCTCTCTCTCTCTGCATTTATTAGCTGGCAAACTCGCGGGTTAAGGGGACGGTATGGGGGGGGGGGAATCCCCAACGTTATTCATTGTCCAAAATGTAAACCAGTTTACTTGTTGTAGATAAATTTCTTTAAAAAATGCAATATATATTTTTCAAAACTGATATCCTGCCATCTCTGCTTGTGACCTGCTTTCGGTTTTACTAAGCTGACTTGCCCTGTGATGCTTTCTCAACGTAACCCCGCGCACCTCGATAGTTTTAATAGCATTATTTTGTATTATCTGGTGTTATGAAGTCTTTTTTAAAAAGCTCGGTATTTGCCAGTATTTTGCTGGAGGTTACGTAACTGCCTGTATCAATATTGAACAACCTTGCCAATTTCAATATGGCGGGGAAAGGTGTTTTTTTAAAGTGAAATTTAAGGCTTTTTTCACGGGAAAAAACAAAACCGCCTTCATATTCGACTTCTGTCCAGTGCGTTTTGGTGCGCTGGCAGGTCTTTTACTGAACTAAATGATAAATTAAGGCGTCGCTATTTTGGCGAAGTTTTTTCTTCGTGAAAAGACTTTCCTGACTAAAGAACTATGCTGGCAAGACACCAAGCTGGGCTCCTGCCTTCAAGGGGCTGTTGTTCGGCACCAACCACTGATGAAATTAGAACGAAATATTTCGGAAATTTTGGCGTTGCATCATTTGTCACAAAAATCTGCAGTGAAATTCATACCGGCAAGTCGGCAAGCCTATTATATATGGGGATTAATGATGATGCATGCCATATCGTGTGTTGCATTGCTAATTATGTTTTATTTTCCATCTAAACCACTTGTTGGCGTTCTAGATTGCATCTCGTATCGGATATATCGGAATACAATAGCGACTGTAGAGATTATGGGGGTACTGGAAGGGAGATTTTTTTTCTAAAGAGGCGGAATAGATTTTGGCTTAACGTTTACTTTTGGACTATAGTGGGAGCAGTTTCAGACTGAATAAAGAGACTTCCTGATTATCATTTTTTTTGGTTGTACATAAGAAGAGGTCTACAATTTTCATTATCACTTGCTCCAGGTAAGAGCTTAAGGACAGCATTACCTTTAAAGTCTATTTCCCCCCCCTCTCCCCTTCCATTTATTTTTTTTTAAAAAAACATCAAATGTGTCGGATTTCGGATAAAGCGGAGGAGCACGTCCATTGAAACGCGTGTAATAACGCTTGAAATCCAAATTGCGTTCCTCATTTACGCGGTTTTCCGGTGAGGCTGGAATTATCAGCCGGAGTCGCCGAGAGTGGAATTGCTTTTGATGCAAATAAGCAGCGCTGAGATCCATTTTTAGCTTTGCGCTAGAAATCAATATGCCGATATTTCACGGCAAGACTTCGCTCCTGTTAATCAGATACGGTGGCGGATACATGTCTGCCATGTGCGTGCGTACGGCAATTGTTCTTAATCTCAGCTCCAGAGCTACAATTGCAAATCAAGATGTAACCCTTGTCCCTTATATAAAAGAGGGTTCGGTTCTTCCAGCTGCTCGCCGTTTGGCGCCATGCGCATATCGTAAGCTAGAAAGATGTGTGGGTCCTATTACTACTCATCTGGGTCCTAAAGCCCGCGGCTTCAATTTCTAAATAGCGATTTTGGACTGCGTGCATCAGCGAGCGGCAAAGTGGTGAACGCGTTTGAATTTGTTTAATCACTATTTTCTCCATTAAGGAGGCTCATGCGCTTCCCTATTCCGTGTCCTTGTCGATTAGCGTGCTGTTTACAGTGATGTCAAGGATAATCGAAGATTATGATAATTCCTCTTTGTTTTTTTTTGAAAGCTAGTACTTTAGGTATCCGTCGGCAGATGGGGACATTATCATTCTGCGCAGTTGGGAAGTGAGGGGTTATCAGGCAACGTACCTGCCTGCATATTGCGCAATTTAACTTTAAGTAATTATTTTGCGGAGTGCCGCAATAATTAGCGACAGTGAAAGATATAGGCATGGCCGCTTTATTTAAACGTGCAGCTCTTCGGACATACCAATAACGCTCTACTTAAATCGATGCGTGTCCATTGACTTATTCCAGGGGTCACCTTGTACACCCTGTAATTATGCACCGAGGAACACTTGAAATAAGTTGGACACAATATAAGCAAAGTGACACGTATCTGTGACATGTTAAATGTGGTGTGCATTTTACAGCACTCCGTTCGGTGAAGTGGTCCCTCAACATGCTGAGCAGAGCGCTGCTTGCGGAAGTCAAGTTTATAATTAGTGTAGAGCCGTGCACTATTCGGAGTATTCCGCTGTCCCGTAAATGTTTACACTTTTTAGCCAAATTTAATATTTGATGATGTCAATTTATTTTAAATACGGGCAAAGGGATTGGCCACAAACGTTTGGCTGAATGACTAGCCCGATGCGCCAGTTGGAGGTGTAGGATAGGAGTTTTTGAACGGGACGGTTTTTATTGTCTATTAGATAGCGGGGTCAAGGGATATGGGGAGAGGGCAGGAATGGGGTACTGATTGTGGATGATCAGCCATGATCACAGTGAATGGCGGTGCTGGCTAGAAGGGCCGAATGGCCTACTCCTGCACCTACTGTCTATTGTCTATTTTCCCGCGATTTACACTCTCACTTTCAGACGCATTTACCGTCTACGTCTTCTAAACTTCGAAATATTATTTGCACAGACTTCATGTTTTGTCATTGAAACCAAGGCCTAAGCGTCTGTGAGAAGTTGGTCATGTTGGTCTCCTTGTTGTATTTCTAAGTTAAATAAGAGTGCACGTTAGCAAATCAGTTGTGATTATTATATCAGACTTTACTAATACAAGAACACCACAGGGCGTTAGTCAGACCACACTTGGAGTATGATGAGCAGTTTTGGGCTCCTTATCTAAGATGTGCTGGCATTGGGGTGGATCCAGAGGGGATTCACGAGAATAATCCTGGGAATGAAAGGGTTAAGCTGTAGGGGTTGTTTGATGGCTCTTGGTTTGTATTCACTGGAGTTTAGTAAAATGGGGGGGGGGTTCTCATTAAACCTATTGAATATTGAAAGGCCTAGCCAGAGAGGATGTTTCTTACAGTGGGAGAGTCTAGGATCAGAGGGATAGAGGGAGTCCCTTTAGAACAGAGGAGTAATTTCTTTAGCTAGAAGATGGTGAATTTGTGGAATTCATCACCAAAGATGATGGTGAAGGCCAAAACTTTGGGTATATTAATAGCGGGAGTTGATAGATACTTGATTGGTGAGGGTTTCAAAGTTTATGGGGAGAATGGGGGTTGAGAGGGATAATAAATCAATGACGGTGGAATGGTGGAGCAGGGTTGATGGGCTGAATGGCCTAATTCTGCTCCTGTGTCTTGTGGTCTTAATCTCTTTGCACCACCCCCCCCCCCCCCCCCAATGCTCTGAAAAAGAAGTACTTGAATGTATCCATGAAGTCGATCATTTCTTTACGGATTCAGAGAATCTATCTGATGGATTAATTTGCAGATACAGAACCGGCCCTTCTGGCCCAACAAGCCGTACTGCCCAGCAACCCACCTATTTACAATTAGCCAAATCGCAAGACAGTTTGCAAAGACCAAGTCACCTGCTGTGGGAAGAAACCAGAACATCTAAATACAGGGGTTCCCAAACTGGGGTCCTAGCTTAATGTGATAAAGAACGTTGGGAACCGTTGAAGGAAACATGCAGTCACAGGCAGAATGTGCAAACTCCTTACAGACAGCGCTGGATTTGAATTCTGAAGTTCAGCGCTCCGAGCTGTAATAACGTCGCGCTGTAATGCTTTTGTGGCACCCCAGTGAAAGGAAAGGATGTTGAAAGTGACGTTTTCACACATTTTTCATAAGAGTTGGTGAAAGGTGGATGGCTGGCAGCTTGTGAAGGAAAAAAAATTGGGCGCAGTAGCAAGGAAGGAGGAATCGGGAACAACACACAAGCTGCTGGAGGAACTCAGCGGGTCAGGCAGCGTCCATGGAGGGAAATTATACTTCAGGCTCCAGCGTGTTGCTCAGATTCAGCATCCTTTGTGCCTGTAAAGGAGAAATCCTGTGTGGGATGAATCTGAGCTAGTAACTTGTATTATTTCAGGAAGGGGTTGCCCACAACTATTCAGAGTGGAGCCTCTAGGCATTTCAGAGACTGTCCATTTTAGGGTAGCCTGGAATGAAGATGAAGGGTCACCCAGTCCAGGCTTGACCCAAAACATCGTCTGTCCAAATTCAAACTTATTGTCATTCAATTGGAGACGTGTATACCACCAAATGAAAAAACATTGATATTGTTTACAAGCTCTCTCTCTGCATGCCATCTCATCTTAATTGTTGATGAGGTCAACCACCCCAGTGTCATCAGCAAACTTGATGATTCGCTTCCATTTCCTCCATAGATACTGCCTGACCTGCTGAGTTCCTCCAGCATCTTTTGTGTGGCTCCAGACCCCAGCATCTGCACTTTGTTGTGCCTCCAAACCTGAAGGTGCAGGGAATCCTAGAGCAGAGAAAACCTACAGCACAATACAGGCCCTTTGGCCGAACATGTACTTACTTTAGAAGTTACCTAGGGTTACCCATAGCCCTCTTATTTTTTCTAAGCTCGATGTATCTATCCAAGAGCCTCTTAAAAGACCCTGTTGTATCCGCCTCCACCACCATCTCCAGCAGCCCATTCCATGCACTCACCTTCTGCATTAAAAAAAACTTAACCCTGACATCCCCTCTGTACCTACTTCCAAGCACCTTAAAACTGTGCCCTCTCGTGTTAGCAATGAATCCATTGCACATTTAATGCAACCTGCTTTAACAATCAAGTGCCCTTTAATTTTGTTCTATGGTATGGGTGCTGGTCAGTTGGACAAGGTAGAATAGTAGTTCGGCATAGACTCGTATTGGACGAAGGGACTATTTCTTTGCTGACTCAATTTTCATCCATGGTTTCACAGTCAGTAGTGCATACAAAAACGATAGGTTAATATCTTGGGCTGTACCTGCAGGACTAAATTGGACGTCAGGTTTTCTTCCTTTATCACTTGGTACTTGTAACCCATAAACTCTTGAGTCTCATGTGTGGGGGTGAGTTTAAAGATGCACTTTAAATTACAACTCTCCAAGTGTTTTTATTCTGATCACGGTCAGCTATGACTAGTGATTTGAAAGTGTAAAAGTTAAATGTTGTGTCTGCGTATAATGAATAGGGAAGCTCCAGCGCTACTTTGAAAGCAAAGTGAAACTGCAGATGCTGGAAGCCTGAAATAACTGTGGTAGGTCAGGCAGCAACTGTACAGAGAGAGGAAAAACAACAATCTTGCATTCAGCTTTGGAACAGGAATATGTTTAATCTTTTTTTTCCTCAAGACCATCTGAGTGTCGGCTCTCTTCTCTTTCTCTCCCTTCCCCTCCTGACCACCTGAATATTTCCAACAGGCTGTTTTTATCTCCAGAAGTATGTGTGTTGGAGGGAAACATGGTTACATAACTCAATGGTCACTGCATGTTTTCATATATTAATGAACATATCAATCAGACACTTGATTATTCTATCTTTTGTTATCTGGAGACAAAAATTTGCCTAACATTAAAGAAAAGTTTACATAACCCCCATATGAGTGCAAATCAGTACATTATGTTGTACTATATAGTGCTGTTGTAGCACATGATGATGGCATCTGTCTGTCTCAAACAGTGGAGTGAAACGAGTGACCACTCTAGGGCACAAGCCTGGGCAGAAGGTATGGAGATCCTGGAATGCCCAGTTGTCAAAATCCCCCTCTCTGCCTCACCGGTATAGTCCAAAGGAAAGTGAAGCAGGAGCTGCCAGAAGGATGTTCAATGATGTCCAGCCATTGGGGACTTCACTCTGGGGTTACTCCCGTAGCCTTTGCCACTCCCAAGACGGCCCACAAGGCCGTGGAGCTATTTGCCCATAGCTTGGGAGATTGCAGCATGATGTATTGTTAAAGTCACCAGCTTGTTACTGGATTTAAATTGCAGTAACGGCTTGCGCATGTTTTCATTCAGTATTTGGGAGATAGCGTTTATGCCCAATTCTGAGAGCCCTCTTACAATTATTAGCAATGTATGAAGACAAGGAATGGTGAACAAGGTGACAATTCTCCATTTAATCCTAAAAAAAAATTCAGCAAAGGAAATATATTTGCTTGAGATGACAAAAGACCACTAGACATCAATCAGTATGATGAATATGTTGGGCATGAGTTAGTGGCAAAATTGAGTTTCATAATTTATAAGGAAAACAGCTATTAAATTATTTTTAAACTATGCATTGAATGAGCATTTGTGTAACTTCCCTCTATTTCTGTTTCCTCTGTTATTAATTCAGCTTGCACTTGGGAGCTCAAATATTACTCCAGACAAATGCAATGGAAGAACACAGGATGCAAATTTGCAATTGCTTGTTAAGTGGTGAGGTCTCTCTGTAGCTTGTTTGTGTGTGTGTGTGTGTGTGTATACGGTAACTCTCTGCATTTGTCCAGGACTTGGGGCAGGGCTGTACCTGCTGCTGGCTGCTTTGGCACCGTCTGACCGTGAGGGCTGTGCTCGTGGAGCCCAGCACGAGGGTGCTGCTCTGTCAAACGATGGGTGCATGGCTGACGGCCAGTCCTTGAAACGGGCGACTGGCTGGCTGACCAATCAGATGTTAGGGGTCAGTGAGTACCCCCTGTGGAGGGACGGGGGTGCTAGGCCATGCTGCCTCCAATGCCCCAGTTTATTTGGGGGAGGGCAGAAACGAATTAAAGGAGCTGATGGGTTGGCCTGATAGCACTGGGCGTCGAGTGGAGCCTGCTTGCAGGGGCTCTGTGCTCGTCTCCTGTTGGGGTGACTCAAGCCATTTTTTTAAAAAAATGCTAGAGGACAAGGAGAGGGTGCGTGCCTGAAGGTGGATCTATCATTATACGTTGGAATGGGAGCTGTGTTTCGCATACCCATAATTACAGCATCAACTTTGCAGACTGTGGTGGTGCTTGTCATGTTTGAGGCTGTGTTGCTGTGTACGTCATTGGTGGATAAGTCACCAGCTGCAGTATGCACAGCTCTGTGTGACGTAGTAACAGCAGTATTCCCCATTGGACATCATGCTAGTGACATCACTGCTGGAATATGTCACCACTCGAGGTTGTGCACAGTTTTATTAGATACTTACTGTAGATAAAGAGGTCACTAAGTGTAAGTTCATGGTCTTCTGCTGTTGTAGCCCATCCACTTCAAGGTTCGAAGTGTTGTATGTTCAGAGATGCTCTTCTGTCCACCACAGTCATAATGTAAGGTTATTTCAGTCGCTGTCTCCTTCCTGTCAGCTTGAACCAGTCTGGCCATTCTCCTGTGACCTCTCTCAGTAACAAAGTGTTTTCACCCACAGAACTGGATGTTTTTTTTGTTTATCGTGCCATTCTCTAAATTCTAGAGGCTGTTGCACATGAAAATCCTAGGAGATCAGCAATTTCTGAGATGCTCAAGTTCAAGTTTAATTATCATTCAACCATACATAGGAATAAGAAACAATGTTCTTCTGGGGCCAAGGTGCAAAACAGTACCAACAGTCACGCGCAGCACACGGGCACATATAATTATGATGGCAGAAAAACATGCAGTTACAAAAAATAATCACATCACCGATGTCGCTGAGTGTCATGACCTGTAGATTGATGATGCATGGGATGTTGTCAGGGAGCCACGTTTCTGCAAGAGCAAACCGCAACAGTTCCTCATTTCACACAAGTGCAGCTGCAGATGAACAGAATCCAGCTTGTCTTCCTGGGAGCGAACACTGGAGATCGGCACTGACAGGAGGGGCCAGCCTCTGTTGCAGTATGGAGTCCAGTGGCACACAGCCAACTCCAGTGCCGCCTCCTTCAGTGACTGAAACAGGCGAGCCTGAGGCATGAGGGCCTTGTTGCCGTAACAACTAACGCAACACAGCTGTCCCGCCAGTGAACCAGTGAATCAGACTTGTACTATTCTACATTACCAATGTCCAGCAGGGTCTTGCAATCGTAAGAAAAATGTCCAAGCCAATCACTTCCACTGGTTGTCGGATCACACACTGACTAGGTGGCTAAATCAGTCCGCAACATGGTGTGCAGTAAGTCAAACCCAACTGCAACCCAGGGGCAGATCTACCATACTTGGATGTTCTCAATATCCAACGGTGTCTTGTGATCGTAAACAAGACATAAAAGCTGAGCAGTTGCACCGTTATTTGGACCCAGAGAGGCCACTGTGTTTGAGAGCTCCGCCATCTTACTGGATCTCCAAGCTCACCACCATCTTACCGGATCTAACCATCCCATCTGGCACCAACAGTCATTCCACGGTCAAAGTCACTTGGATCACATTTCTCCCCTGTTCTGTTGTTTGGTGTGAACAGCAACTGAACCTCTTGACGATGTCTGCATGCGTTTATGCACTGAGTTGTTGTCTCATGATTGCTGATTAGATATTTGCATAAACACGCTGGTGTACCTAGTAAAGTAGATCTGGTTAGTAGCTTCATTATTGTACACTTCGTGTGTGGTGGAATTAATCAGTAGCTTGAGTATATCCTTCATTATAACTATTACAAAATGGACGTTATGGCCCTGATTCTTAACTCTTGTTGTTGAATACGTAACCAGCTATACAGCACACAGCTTTACATGCTGTGTATGTGTAGGGCAGTATACACATTTAAAGGCCATGACTTGTTTCAGACCATAAGACACAAGAGCAGAATTAGGCCATTTGTCCTGTCAAGTCTGCCTCACCATTCCATCATGGCCGATTTATTTTTTTTTCCCTTCATCTTCCCCCCATCCCATTCACCTGCTTCTCCCTGTAACCTTTAGCACCCTTACTAATCAAGAATCTTATGTATCAACGTTTTAAATATACCCAATGACTTGCCTTCCACAGCCGTCTTTGGTAAGGAATTCCACAGATTCACCACTCTCTGGCTGCAGGCATTCTTCCTAATCTCTGATCTCGAGGGACACCCTTCTATTCTGAGGATATGTCCACTGGTCTTGGATACAACCTCTCTATACCCACTCTATCAGAACCATGTCAGAATCAGTGTGTGTTGTGAAATTTGTGAACTAGGCCCTTCAATATTCTTCATGTATCTGCATGATTTACCCCGCCCACCAACCCCCCACCTCATTTTTCTAAACTCCAGTGAGTACAGGCCCGGAGCCATCAAATGTTTCCCACATGTTAACCGTTTCATTTCCAGGGTAATGCTTTTGTAATCAGATTGCCAGCATCTGAAAGTTTCTTGCCTTTAACTTGCATAAGCATTACCTGGATTTAGCTTTTAGTATTCATTAATCAAAGGGAAAACACTTAAATTACATATTTCAATATGGGAGGCAATAGGTTATATTCATACATTGATCAAGAGTTTGTGTATACTAGAATTCTGTATTACAGTGTCCAGATTCCTGGAGTTCTGGACCTTGGTATTGGTTCTGGCCATACACCAAGCCCACAATCCTGGCCCTGTCGCTAACTTCACTTTGGGCCCCTGGTTCTGGCCATGTTCTGTGCTTGCATTCTGGCTGTCGTGCTCCCATTCTGGGCTAACTCCTGAGCCTGAAGTGTGGCCCATCAGGATTTCCAAAAAAAAACACAATTGGATGCTAGTTTATTGGAGTTTTACTTTCTTTTGAAGCAATGTTCTAAATCTTTCTTGACATGAATAAATTCTCCTCACTCAGCTCCCTGGATGTTTGTTAAGGATTTCAGTATAGTGATACTAACCCCTTCACTCGAGGGAATGGCTTTGCTCACGAAAACTCTGCGGCACTTCTTGCTCTTCTAAGATGAACTGTCCTAACTTTCCAATCTCCTCAGTGGAGATGTTGATTTGTTTTAAGTCATAAAGTTAAACTTACTCTGTGACATGTTGGAATGGTGATACTTCCTATTGCTTCCATTTTCTCTGGTCTGTGGGTGAGTTTTTACCTGAAACGTATTGACCACTTGAGAGGGATCTGTTAAATACTCTTGCGTATTTGAGATTGTGAGATGAAGACATGGACTGATAATCTGGTTTTGACTCAACAATTCCCTCGATGCATGGGCACACACCTCGACCTACGTATTCCAGCATCTGTAGTCTCCTGTGTCTCCTCTGGGTTGATGCTCTATCTGATTAACACTCCATATCAATGCTCACTAAAGTTTAGGTTGGATAATGGGGGGCAACTAACTTCATGGTAAAATTGAAAACCACTTGTCAAGAGCTGAGTTAAAAATAATGTGCAGAATAGTCTGGTGAAGTAAAAAGGATTTTTATCTCCAGCCATTAAGTAAAAGCCATTAATTTATACCTTGGGTGTTGTAAATTGAGACAAAAAAATAACAATGTACTCTTAGGGTAAAATTTGCTGATAGATGTGAGAATTTTTAAGAGAGAGATGATATGATGAACAGCATTTTTGAGTACTCAATAGCAATATGGGGACCAATTAAATTTGTAATTATTCATGATGGTTCTCCTGGTTGATTATTGATAATTTAGAGTATTTCTAAAGAAAAGAGGTCAGAAGGACCACTGCAGACCACCCTTTGTGCTTTAAGTAGTGTAGCTGAAACCATTCATTTCTCTGGGTGTGGTGCATAATTCAAAGGAAAATGTCAAGAAAGCAGAATACACTTTATTATACATTTGAAATACATTTTCATTATCTCCTTAGAAAGTTTACTTTTTTTAAAACAAGTCAAGACATGTTGCAAGTGCAATGCTGAATCTAGAAGCAATTTGTACTGGTGGTATAATAATTACTCCATAACTTTACAATATCCAGATAGTTGCCTTCAGTTCAATAATTTGCATTTGCCTTTCCCTGTCTTACTCTATTCTGGCATTATAGACATCATGCTTTTTCAGGGAACATATTTTCTAACACTAGCTCTTGCTTGTTTTGTCTACTTCTTAGTTTCCTATTTTCAAGTTCATTTTTAATGAACTATATTAGACATTAGGTTATTGAGGAGGTCGTTTTCATTAAAGTCAATTTATTATCAAAGTACAGTTATGTCACCATAAATGGATTCTGGATAATTGGGACACATTAGGGCTAATACATTTTGACCCAATTAAGCAACTGCCCCAATTAGCTGACATTTCTTGGAAATAGTAACATAAGAAATAAGAGCAGGAGAAGGCCATCCGGCCCATCGAGCCTGCCCCGCCATTCGGTAAGATCATGGCTGATCTGTCCGTAAACTCAGCTCCATCTACCTGCCTTTTAACCATAATCCTTAATTCCCCTACTATGTAAAAATCTAACTAACTGTATCTTAAATATATATAGTGAAGAAACTTCAACAGCTTCTCTGGGCAGAGAAATCCACAGATTCACCACTCTCTGGGGAAAAGCAGTTTCTCGTCATCTCCATCCTAAATCTACTCCCCTGAATCTTGAGGCAATGTTCCCTATTTCTAGTCTACCTACCAATTGGAAAAAACTTTTCTACTTCTATCTTACCTATCCCTTTAAAATTTTGTATGTTTCTATAAGATTCTCTCTCATTCTGAATTCCAGAGAGTATAGTTCCAGACGACTCAATCTCTCCTCTTAGGTTAACCCCTTCATCTCAGGAATCAACCTGGTGGACCTCCTCTACACTGCCTCCAAAGCCAGTATATCTTTCCTCAAGTATGGAGACCAGAACTGCACACAGTACTCCAGGTACGGCCTCACCAGTACCCTGTATAGTTGCAGCCTGACCTCACTGTTCTTGAATTCAATCCCTCTAGCAATGAAGGCCAACATTCCATTTGCCTTCTTAATAACCCGTTGTACCTACAAGCCAACTTTTTGTGATTCATAGAAACATAGAAAATAGGTGCAGGAGTATCCCATTCGGCCCTTCGAGCCTGCACCGCCATTCAGTATGATCATGGCTGATCATCCAACTTGGAACCCTGTACCTGCTTTCTCTCCATACCCCCGATCCCTTTAGCCACAAGGGCCATATCTAACTTCCTCTTAAATATAGCCAATGAACTGGCCTCGACTGTTTCCTGTGGCAGAGAATTCCACAGATTCACCACTCTCTGTGTGAAGAAGTTTGTCCTCATCTCGGTCCTAAAAGGCTTCCCCTTTATCCTTAAACTGTGACCCCTCGTTCTGGACTTCCCCAACATCGGAAACAATCTTCCTGCATCTAGCCTGTCCAATCCCTTTAGAATTTTATACGTTTCAATAAGATCCCCCCTCAATCTTCGAAATTCCAGTGAGTTCAAGCCTAGACGATCCAGTCTTTCTTCATATGAAAGTCCTGCCATCCCAGGAATCAATCTGGTGAACCTTCTCTGTATTCCCTCTATGGCAAGAATGTCTTTCCTCAGATTAGGGGACCAAAACTGCACACAATATTCTAGGTGCGGTCTCACCAAGGCCTTGTACAACTGCAGTAGAACCTCCCTGCTCCTGTACTCAAATCCTTTTGCTATGAATGCTAACATACCATTTGCCTTTTTCACCGCCTGCTGTACCTGCATGCCCACCTTCAATGACTGGTGTACAATGACACCCAGGTCTTGTTGCACCTCCCCTTTTCCTAATCGGCCACCATTCAGATAATAATCTGTTTTCCTGTTCTTGCAACCAAAGTGGATAACCTCACATTTATCCACATTAAATTGCATCTGACATGAATTTGACCACTCACCTAACCTATCCAAGTCACCCTGCATCCTCTTAGCATCCTCCTCACAGCTAACACCACCGCCCAGCTTCATGTCATCCACAAACTTGGAGATGCTGCATTTAATTCCCTCGTCTAAATCATTAATATATATTGTAAACAACTGGGGTCCCAGCACTGAGCCTTGCGGTACCCCACTAGTCACTGCCTGCCATTTTGAAAAGGTCCCGTTTACTCCCACTCTTTGCTTCCTGTCTGCCAACCAATTCTCTATCCACATCAATACCATACCCCCAATACCGTGTGCTTTAAGTTTGCACACTAATCTGTGTGGGACCTTGTCAAAAGCCTTTTGAAAATCTAAATATACCACATCCACTGGCTCTCCCCTATCCACTCTACTAGTTACATCTTCAAAAAATTCTATAAGATTCGTCAGACATGATTTTTCTTTCACAAATCCATGCTGACTTTGTCTGATGATGTCACCTCTTTCCAAATGTGCTGTTATCACATCTTTGATAACCAACTCTAGCATTTTCCCCACTACCAATGTCAGACTAACCGGTCTATAATTCCCTGGTTTCTCTCTCCCTCCTTTTTTAAAAAGTGGGGTTACCTTAGCCACTCTCCAATCCTCAGGAACTAATCCAGAATCTAAGGAGTTTTGAAAAATTATCACTAATGCATCCACTATTTCTTGGGCAACTTCCTTAAGCACTCTGGGATGCAGACCATCTGGCCCTGGGGATTTATCTGCCTTTAATCCCTTCAATTTACCTAACACCACTTCCCTACTAACATGTATTTCCCTCAGTTCCTCCATCTCACTAGACCCTCGGTCCCTCACTATTTCTGGAAGATTATTTATGCTTAGTGAAGACAGAACCAAAGTAGTTATTCAATTGGTCTGCCATGTCTTTGTTCCTTATGATCAATTCACCTGCTTCTGACTGTAAAGGACCTACATTTGTCTTGACCAATCTTTTTCTTTTCACATATCTATAAAAGCTTTTACAGTCAGTCTTTATGTTCCCTGCCAGCTTTCTCTCATAATCTTTTTTCCCTTTCCTAATTAAACCCTTTGTCCTCCTCTGCTGGTCTCTGAATTTCTCCCAGTCCTCAGGTGTGCTGCTTTTTTTTTTGCTAATTTATATGTTTCTTCTTTGGACTTGATACTATCCCTAATTTCCCTTGTCAGCCACGGGTGCACTACCTTCCCTGGTTTATTCTTTTTCCAAACTGGGATGAACAATTGTTGTAGTCCATCCATGCGATCTTTAAATGCTTGCCATTGCATATCCACCGTCAACCCTTTAAGTATCACTTGCCAGTCTATCTTAGCTAATTCACGTCTCATACCTTCAAAGTTACCCTTCTTTAAGTTCAGAACCTTTGTTTCTGAATTAACTATGTCACTCTCCATCTTAATAAAGAATTCCACCATATTATGGTCACTCTTACCCAAGGGGGCCTCGCACGATGAGATTGCTAACTAACCCTTCCTCATTGCTCAATACCCAATCTAGAATGGCCTGCTCTCTAGTTGGTTCCTCGACATGTTGGTTCAGAAACCCATCCTGCATACATTCCAAGAAATCCTCTTCCTTAGCACCCTTACCAATTTGGTTCACCCAATCTATATGTAGATTGAAGTCACCCATTATAACTACTGTTCCTTTATTGCATGCATTTCTAATTTCCTGTTTAATGCCATCCCCAACCTCACTACTACTGTTAGGTGGCCTGTACACAACTCCCACCAGCGTTTTCTGCCCCTTAGTGTTATGCAGCTCTACCCATATCGATTCCACATCCTCCAGGCTAATGTCCTTCCTTTCTAATGCGTTAATCTCCTCTCTAACCAGCAATGCTACCCCACTTCCTTTTCTTTCCTGTCTATCCCTCCTGAATATTGAATATCCCTGGATGTTGAGCTCCCATCCTTGGTCACCCTGGAGCCATGTCTCTGTGATCCCAACTATATCATATTCATTAATTACTATCTGCACATTCAGTTCATCCACCTTGTTACGAATGCTCCTCGCATTGACACACAAAGCTTTCAGGCTTGTTTTTACAACACTCTTAGCCCTTATACAATTATGTTGAAAAGTGGCTCTTTTTGCTTTTTGCCCTGGATTTGCCTGCCTGCCACTTTTACTTTTCGCCTTTCTACTTTTTGCTTCTACCCTCATTTTACACCCCTCTGTCTCTCTGCACTTGTTCCCATCCCCCTGCCACATTAGTTTAAATCCTCCTGAACAGCAGTAGCAAACGCTCCCCCTAGGACATTGGTTCCAGTCCAGCCCAGGTGCAGACCGTCCTGTTTATATCGGTCCCACCTCCCCCAGAACTGGTTCCAATGCCCCAGAAATTTGAATCCCGCCCCCTTGCACCATTTTTTCAAGCCACGTATTCAACTGAACTATCCTCCTATTTCTACTCTGACTAGCACGTGTCACTGGTAGTAATCCAGAGATTATTACCTTTGTGGTCCTACTTTTTAGTTTATCTCCTAACTCCCTAAATTCACCTTGTAGGACCTCGTCCCGTTTTTTACCTATAATCATTGGTACCTATGTGCACCACGACCACTGGCTGTTCACCCTCCCATTCCAGAATGTCCTGCAGCCGCTCAGAGACATCCTTGACCCTTGCACCAGGGAGGCAACATACCATCCTGGATTCCCATTTGCGGCCGCAGAAACGCCTATCTATTCCTCTTACAATCGAATCTCCTATCACTATAGCTCTCCCACTCCTTTTCCTTCCCTCCTGTGCTGCAGAGCCACCCATGGTGCAGTGAACTGAGTGGCTGCTGCTGCCTTCCCCTGATGAGACATCTCCCCCAACAGTATCCAAAACAGTATATCTGTTTAGGAGGGAGATGACCTCAGGGGACTCCTGCAATACCGCTATGCTGTCTAGTGGCCACCCCTTCCCTTTCTGCCTGTGTAGCCTTTACCTGCGGTGTGGCCAACTCACTGAACGTGCTATTCACGACTTTCTCAGCATCGCGGATGCTCCAGTATGAATCCAATCGCAGCTCCAGACGCTCAGTGCAGTCTGCCAGAAGCTGCAGTTGGACACACTGGAAGTATCCCTAATTTCCCACATGCTGCAGGATGAACAAACCACGGGGCCGATCTCAGCTGCCATGACCTACCCAATACTTACTTGCCTCAACTTTTGAAACTTTCTCCGTTGAAAGGAACACCCGGCCTTACCTCACTTGGAGTGAAGCTCGTCCTCCGCCTCTTCTCGTCGAAGCCTCTCGAGTCAAAGCCTCAAATCTCCACTCCTTCACTGGCCCACTCACTCACTGGCCGCTTTCCACGTGAAAAGTAAATTCATGAACAAGCACTCCCAAGTCCTTCTGTACAACAGCATGCTGCAGTCTTTCACCATTTAAATAATCATCTGTTCTTCTATTATTCCTTCCAAAGTGGATGATCTTGCATTTATCAACGTTGTATTCCATCTGCCAGACCTTGGCCCACTCACTTAACCTATCTATATCCCTCTCAGACTCTCCACATCCTCTGTACAATTTGCTTTTCCACTCAGTTTACTGTCATCAGCAAATTTTGCTACGCTACACTCAATCCCCTCTTCCAAATCATCAATGTAAATGGTAAACAGCTGTGGGCCCAGCACAGACCCCTGCTGCACCCCACTCACCACTGACTGCCAACGAGAGAAACACCCATTTATACCAACTCTCTGTCTCTATTGGTTAACCAATCCACTATCCATGCCAATACACTTCCTCCGACTCCATGCATCTGTATCTTATTTGTAAGTCTCTTGTGCGGCACCTTATCGAACGCCTTCTGGAAATCCAAGTATACGACATCCACCTGTTCCCCTCTATCCACTGCACTCATTATGTCCTCAGAGAACTCCGGGAAGTTTGTCAAACAGGACCTGCCCTTTCTGAATCCATGCTGTGTCTGTCTAATGGAACCACTCCTTTCTAAATGTTTCACTATTTCTTCCTTAATGACAGCTTCAAACATTTTCCCAACTACGGATGTTAAGCTAACTGGCCTATAGTTGCCTGTCTTTTGCCTGCATCCTTTTTTAAAAAGTGGTGTGACATTTGCTGTCTTCCAGTCCGCTGGGACCTGCCTAGAGTCTAGAGAGTTTTGGTAAATGATTACCAACACGTCTACTATAATCTCCGTCAATTCCCTCAGCACCCTGGGATGCATCCCATCAGGACCAGGGGACTTATCTACCTTCAGACCCTCTAGTTTGCTCATCATTATCTCTTTAGTGACAATGATTTTATCGAGTTCCTCACCTCCCATTTCATCCATAACATCATTCTTTGGCATGTTAGATGTGTCCTCTACTGTGAAGACCGACACAAAATAGTTGTTCAATGCCTCATCCATTTCCTTATCACCCAATATTAATTTCCCCTTCTAATTAAAGGTATAAAAAAAGATAAAATACTGTTTAAACGCTAACTGTTTATGCACTTAAATTACAGAACAAATTAGAACTCTACCATTAGATGTACAGAACAATAAAATAAGGTATTAGTTCCTGATAGTTAGAGACAGAGGAATTCATCTGTTGTGTTCTTTTGATTGACGGTAAATGAAGTAAATCACTGCAGTCACCTAGTGCAGATGACACCTGGAGAACAAATTTTTTTCGAAAGTGTTGCTTCCTCCCAAGTTTTTTTTGTGGTTATGAAGCTGAGCATAAATGTAATTTCAGATTACTGGTATCACATAGGACTTTGGAGAAACAAGAAATTAACTTTTATTGGATATAATGTGCTTAATTGCATAATGGTGCCAAAGCTTAAAATGTTTAGTTGATGATTTTTCTTTGTACTCAGTGATTGAGGCTTTTCACCTAAGTGTCCAACAGTAATCAGCCAGCATTGATGGATCCCAGTTGCTCGGATACAGTTTCTTCATGACCACAGTGCCCTGGTGAAACCTTTCACCGTGCTTGATACTGACCGTGCCAAAATTTGCTGAGAAGAAGTCCAAATGGGAATGCAGAAAATGGATCTTTAGTGGCATGATGCACTTCATGGTTTTGTGTGCTTGAAGCATGTTGTCAACCAGCCACATGTAGTTTGCTGCTATGTAGTTGCCAAGATAATTTTCAATAACATCCTCGAACGCCTTCCACACAAATTTTTTTTCCCGGTCCCACTAGAATTGCTTCAAATTGCCAGTTGTTGACGATCTATTTGAATTGTGGACCAACAAAACTACCTTCCTTAATCTTGACACAAGTTATTCTGGGAAACATCTGTCTCCAATATCGAAATCCTTCATGGAAATTTGTGCCTGGTGACAGCAGATTCCATCCTTTGCAGTTTTGAACCCAGTAATTTTGCTTTTGCTTTTGACAAACCCAAATCTCTGACTAGGTCATTTAACTTGGATTGAGTTATCAGATGAAGCTCACTTGGCATGAAGGGTCTAATATCTGTAACGCTATCAGCATGGTTCTCTATTCCTGGTTGATGCATCATTGCGTTTTTGTCTGCCTCCTCTGGACTCTGATGGATACAATACTGGAGGCATGGGCCTCGTGGCTGAAGGGAGATTGGGGTACAGGTGGTCCCCCGCTTTTCGAACGTCTGCTTTACAGCAGCTTGCTGTTACGAAAGACTTACATTAGTACTGTTTTCACTAACCACAGAGGATTTTCGCTTTTACGAAAAAAGACACCCGCTTTATACATGTGTTTACCCCAAGAAAGACGACAATGACCGTGAAACCTTGTGCGGACAGTTGTTTGCGCATGCGTGTACGTGCCGATTTTTTTTTCTCTAAATCGGCTTTGGCTGGCTGCCTTCCCGAGTTTGATAAGTGAAACTACACCGTATCTACAATAATTCTACTTTATTTAGGGTGTAAATTTATCATATCATTCCTGCTTTTAACCATATAACCATATAACAATCACAGCACGGAAACAGGCCATTCCGGCCCTCCTAGTCCGTGCCGAACTCTTAATCTCACCTAGTCCCACCTACCCGCACTCAGCCCATAACCCTCCACTCCTTTCCTGTCCATATACCTATCCAATTTTACCTTAAATGACACAACTGAACTGGCCTCTACTACTTCTACAGGAAGCTCATTCCACACAGCTATCACTCTCTGAGTAAAGAAATACCCCCTCGTGTTTCCCTTAAACTTTTGCCCCCTAACTCTCAAATCATGTCCTCTTGTTTGAATCTCCCCTACTCTCAATGGAAACAGCCTATTCACGTCAACTCTATCTAACCCTCTCAACATTTTAAATACCTCGATCAAATCCCCCCTCAACCTTCTACACTCCAATGAATAGAGACCTAACTTGTTCAACCTTTCTCTGTAACTTAAGTGCTGAAACCCAGGTAACATCCTAGTAAATCGTCTCTGCACTCTCTCTAATTTATTGATATCTTTCCTATAATTCGGTGACCAGAACTGTACACAATATTCCAAATTTGGCCTTACCAATGCCTTGTACAATTTTAACATTACATCCCAACTTCTGTACTCAATGCTCTGATTTATAAAGGCCAGCGTTCCAAAAGCCTTCTTCACCACCCTATCTACATGAGACTCCACCTTCAGGGAACTATGCACTGTTATTCCTAGATCTCTCTGTTCCACTGCATTCCTCAATGCCCTACCATTTACCCTGTATGTTCTATTTGGATTATTCCTGCCAAAATGTAGAACCTCACACTTCTCAGCATTAAACTCCATCTGCCAACGTTCAGCCCATTCTTCTAACCGGCATAAATCTCCCTGCAAGCTTTGAAAACCCACCTCATTATCCACAACACCTCCTACCTTAGTATCATCAGCATACTTACTAATCCAATTTACCACCCCATCATCCAGATCATTTATGTATATTACAAACAACATTGGGCCCAAAACAGATCCCTGAGGCACCCCGCTAGTCACCGGCCTCCATCCCGATAAACAATTATCCACCACTACTCTCTGGCATCTCCCATCTAGCCACTGTTGAATCCATTTTATTACTCCAGCATTAATACCTAACGACTGAACCTTCTTAACTAACCTTCCATGTGGAACTTTGTCAAAGGCCTTGCTGAAGTCCATATAGACTACATCCACTGCCTTACCCTCGTCAACATTCCTCGTAACTACTTCAAAAAATTCAATAAGGTTTGTCAAACATGACCTTCCACGCACAAATCCATGCTGGCTACTCCTAATCAGATCCTGTCTATCCAGATAATTATAAATACTATCTCTAAGAATACTTTCCATTAATTTACCCACCACTGATGTCAAACTGACAGGTCTATAATTGCCAGGCTTACTTCTAGAACCCTTTTTAAACAATGGAACCACATGAGCAATACGCCAATCCTCCGGCACAATCCCCGTTTCTAATGACATCTGAAAGATCTCCGTCAGAGCTCCTGCTATCTCTACACAAACTTCCCTCAAGGTCCTGGGGAATATCCGGTCAGGACCCGGAGATTTATCCACTTTTAAATTTCTTAAAAGCGCCAGTACTTCCACCTCTTTAATTGTTATAGGTTCCATAACTTCCTTACTTGTTTCCCATACCTTACACCATTCAATATCCTTCTCCTTAGTGAATACCGAAGAGAAGAAATCGTTCAAAATCTCTCCCATCTCCCTCGGCTCCACACATAGCTGACCACCCTGATTCTCTAAGGGACCAATTTTATCCCTCACTATCCTCTTGCTTTTAATATAACTGTAGAAGCCTTTCGGATTTACTTCCACCTTATTTGCCAAACCAAACTCGTAACTTCTTTTAGCTTTTCTAATCTCTTTCTTAAGTTTCCTTTTACATTCTTTATATTCCTCGAGCAATTCCTTTACTCCATGCTGCCTATATCTATTGTTGACATCCCTCTTTTTTTCGAACCAAGTTTCTAATATCCCTTGAAAACCTTTTACTATATATGTTGGTGTTATTTTAGGTTTTATGTGTTATTTGGTTTGATTTGGTAGGTTATTTTTTTTGGGTCTGAGAACGCTCAAAAATTTTTCCCATATAAATTAATGGTAATTACTTCTTTGATTTAAGACATTTCAGATTACAAATGGTTTCATAGGAATGCTGTACCTTCAGATTGCAGGGGAAACCTGTATTTGATCGATATCTTGTTTTTAGCAGAGAAACCAGGTGCGCTAGTCAGGCAGAAGTAGCAGTCTGTCACATGATCCTGCTCTCGCCCTATAAACGCAATGCATGGAATGGGGTGTGCTTGATGTTTTTGTAGCCTTTCTGAAATCAGTCCTGCCATGCAGCATCTGCCCTGCCTAAGCATGCCTGTGCATGCCTGGACAGGATAGAAAACTTTTCAGCTTACGTTGTGGGCAACATTTTAATTGTCTTGAATTTTGAATTGAAATAACAAATATAGGTGATTTTTTTTAAAGTAGTGTGTGATAGGGAAATTTCATGGTGATTTTCATGATCAGCAGCCTGAAATCCGTAAGCTGCATGGAATGCTTTTTGAACACAAGCACACACAACCGACACTATTTTAAAAACTTGTTGCTCTAAGCACAGTGTAGTTTCCAATGGCCACACAAGTGCATGTGATTGATTATCATTGTTGGCAAAAAAAAAACTGGCAGAAACTTGGCCCAAATAAACAACGGGAATCCCGTCTATTTTCATGATTTAGTTTTTGTTCTTGAGTTGTCTCAAACGGCTGCCCTAATTAACCAGTAGATTCTGGTTAATTGTGTCACTGTACTGCTTTGAGATTTATGTTCTTACCATTTTTAACAGGAAAATGAAAAAATAAAATAGAACCAATAATTACACCCAAAGACTGGGGGGATAAAAAGACAATGTGCAAAAGACACATTGTACAAATTAAAAGGAAATGTAAATAAGTTAACACAAAGAAGATGAATAGTAGTATCCTTGAAAGTGGGTCAATATGTTGTGGTGTCAGTTCATCGTTGAGGTGAGTGAAGTTATCTGTACCGATTCAGGAGCTTGATGGTCGATGGTAATAACTGTTCCTGAACCTGGTGGTGTGGGTCCTAAAGCTTCTGAACTTCCTGCCTGATGATGGCTGTGAGAAGAAAGACGATAATCAAATTGTTGTTGGTTTACATTTGGCAGCAGGATTGTGAATTTTCAAAGTGAAATATCAGAACACCCAAGTGTAGTTCATAACTCTGCAGTAATTCTGTGAGTGTGAAAATTAATGAATCAGTAACTAATGCATCAGTAACTTGTAAGTTAGTTATGCTTTACTGTTATAGATAATACCCAGTCTAGGAGGAAAATGTCGCTTCCCTGCTATTTCCACATATGTTGTTCCTAATGGATAACGCTTAAGTAGATTATCGCCTTCAAAAAAACAGTTCCCAGCAATGTGTGCTTCGAAGCTGACAATCGATTGATTCTGGATTTTTTTTATCTGTGCGTAGACTTCAAAATTACTCACTATTGAGCTTTGAACTATGGAAATTAATATTCATTTACCTTGGAAAGGTCAGTTGGAACATTGTGTGATAGCGAGGGAGCAGATAGATAAAATATTAATTTACTTTAAGTTTAGCCTGTTGCCTTTTGGATTTAAATTTTTTTTACGTTTCATTTTTTAAAAAACTTTCATGATAATTCACCTTTCATCTTTTTTTCTTGATGAAGGATGTTTCATGTGTACTTCCAAAGAAAAGGAACATATGGCAGAGTAAATTGAAAAGCAGGTTTTAGAGAAGGCAGCCAGAAAGGAATGAGGACCCTCCCCACTTGCCACTGGCTGCTTCTCGAAACATTTTACCAATATAGAACTTAGAGATTTTCTTGTAAGTTATTTTTCCAGAAGTTTGCCGTAACTTCATTTCACGCTGGTGGATGTACTTCTTAACGGAACATATCACTGATCAACAAAAACAATTTCTTATTCAGTCATGTTGCTGGTCTGTTTGTGATTGCTCTCTGAGAAGATAATTTCTGAAGGTGTTGGAGGAATTTTTCTTTATTGAGTTTATTGACACTTATTGAGTTTCAACCACTATCACATTAACATCTTTGTAGAATTAGTCGGACAGTCTCTGTCATTAGACATGGGAGCAGAATTCGGCCGTTCACCATCAAGTCTGCTCTGCCAATCCATCATGGCTGATTTATTGACCCTCTCAATGAAACTCGTTTCTCTTGGCTTTTCCCGATGAGCTTTGACACCATTACTAATCAAGAACCTCCTCTTTAAAGATAGCCAGTGACTTGGCCTCCCAGAGCCTTCTGTGGCTATAAATTCCACAGATTCACTATCCACTGGCTGAAGAAAGTTGTCCTCATCTCCATTCCAAATGGACGTTTTAGAGGCTGTGCCCTCTGGTGCCATCCTCCACCACTATAGGAAACATCTTCTCCACATCCACTCTGGGCTTCTCAGTATTTGATAGGTTTCAGTGAGATTCCACCCCCCCCCCATTCTTAAGAACTCCAGCAAGTACAAGCCCAGCACCATCAATCACTTCCCATACGTTAATTCTTCCATTGCTGGGATCATTCTTGTGAACATTTCGTGGTGTGTTTGCAAAAGGTGCACTTCTGCTTTGTGGGATTGTCCTTTGTGTGTGTCTCTTTATTTCACATTTTGATTGAGGGATTCCTTCTAATGTGGTTTTTTTTTACTAAAGAAAGTAAACAATTTGGAAGCCATTCAGATGTTTACTGGGACAAGAATATTATTATTTGACTTCGTCATCAGCAGGCCTCAATCAGTGAGGCCTGGTAACAGCATCTCCTTGCTGACCATCAAGACAAGTGCACCTCAGGGTGCTCTACTCCCTTTGCTCTACTCCCTACATACGTACGTGCACACACGCAGCTAAGCAAACCTCCAGTGCTACATACAAAATCGCCAATGCTGCCACTGTTGGATGAATCGTAGGTGGTGATGAGTCATTGTACAAGAGTGGGATAGGATGCCTGCTTGAGTAATGGTGGCACCAAACACCAGACTGTCAACCAGTGCTAGTAAACTAAAGCACTACAGGAAGGGCAGGAGTGTGGTGAAGAGTTTAAATTCCTGGGTGCTATCATACTGGATGACCTGTCCTATGCTCAGCCCGTCGAGGTAATCACAAGGAAGGCTTTTCAGTGTCCCTACTTCAAGATTCAAGGAGTTCTGGCTTGTCTCTCAAATTTCTAGTTAGACTGCTGAAAGTATCTTGACTGGGTGCATCATGGTGTGGTCATTTGCATCCACAAGAATATAAAATGCTCCAGAGAGTAGTGGATTCAGCCCAAACTGTCACGACGCATCCCTCTCCACCATCAAGGTTATCTACGTAAGGCATTGCCTCAAAAAAAAAATCTAGCGTCCAAGATCCCCACCGCCTGGGCTATACCATCTTCCCACACTCTGCCACTTTTGGGCAGACGTTTGAAGTCCCTCACCACCGGATTCATAAACAGCTACTGTCCTTCAGCCACTTCTTCCTTAAGATAACTTGCACAACCCTCGTCACTGCCTTGGTAGAGCAGCACTATGTCCACTTTGTACTTCACTGGACTTTGCTTAATATCTCAATTCTAATTGTGTGCTTTGTTTTACAGTTCTTATACAGTTTGTTTAACTTTTTAAACTGTTGAATGTTGTGCCTCAATATGCCTGTGTTGCCACTGCAAGTAACTCTTCTCCTTGCATCTGTGTTTGCGTGTACTTGTACATTTGATAGTAAAGCTGAGTGAAACTCAAAAACCTTTGCGTGTGTCCTTGTCTCAAATTTCAGTCTGTGTTATTAGAAAGAAGATGGAAGAAAACAGACCATGTTCCTGGTTCATGTGGTTCATGTTTTTGTTTTGTGGGAAAGCTATAGATTCTGTGGAACTGTGCTTTCCCTGGGCAATCCCATTTGCCCAGAAGATTGTAAGGGGAATCAATAAAGTTTGCATTCTAAAGTTGCCTCGACTTTTCATTACTCCTGAGGTAAAGATTACGATCAGTTTTGTTTGGCAGGGGAATCTAGGAACAGTATGATTCCTTTGTGCAAAGTTCTGTAATAAATGACAAAATACAGAATTCCCCAGAGCAATTTTCTTCGCTTATCCTACATAGAAATGACATTGAAAGTCTCCTCGAGTTTCATTTTTAAAGAAGGCATTAAGGTTTTTTTCCCTGAGGTTTGAGTGAACACTAATGCTGTCTGTAGCAGTAAGTGATAATTGTTAATCTATTATTTAGCTGAGATAATCATTCACAACTAGTAAAGCGGTTTGGGAAGATCTTCAGGAAGTAGCAAAAAAAGCACATGTTCTGGTGGCCCAGTAATAAAATTAGGCTACTGAGTAACTGTGACAAGAAAGGTTACTGATTCTTATTATAAAGACAGACTGCTAAAGTGAAAAATGTCGAATTAAAGCAAAGCTTGTTAATGCACTGTCGTAAGAAATTCCTATCACATTAAAATTCCCTTAAATTATATTGAACTCGTCAAAAAATTACTGTTTTTTTGATTTCATGAATATTTGTGGAATGGTGTGGTAAGTATTAATCATTCTAGTGCATTGTAAATTGTGACAAATAATTTCCAGTTGCAGTATGTGTTAATTTGAATTTTATTTTGGCTAATTTATGGTGGATTTGTGCTTTATTTTTGAGAGTTTTAATTTCACATGGTAATTTTTGAGACTGACAGACTAGAGTACACCATCAAAGAGATGCCGTAAAATTAGTTAAGTTTAATACTAAGAGATCATTTTTGAGGGTATTTTGCCTTCGGTTGTTCTGCTTGCTGTGTGTGAATATGATTTTTATTTATTAGTTGTGCTAATGTGCATTTTCTTTATAGAAACAATTTGAGTGACAAGAGCTAAAGCAGAGGAGGAGATGGTTGAATGCTTCACTTAAGGCGTCACTGTCCTTGGAACGAAAAAACCAAGTCCTTGATTTTAAGTATGCAAGAACCAACTACTTTGTTTTCAGAGAAGACACAAAGTCCAGGAAATTTAAATGGAGAACAGTATGACTCAGGTAGAAATTTTTGTACTTGGCATTGATTAAACAAGCCAAAGAAATGCCAAAAATCAAATATATATTACATCTGTTTGTTACTCGAACATTTCTGATTATACTTGTATTGTCTGCATTTGAACACTTGCTTCCTTGAAGCCATTTATGTCAGTAGATTGATATGAGGAACCATTCACTTTGAAGGAGGATGGCGGTGATGAGGTGAGAAAGAATAGAAAGGCATTTACTTTGAAAGTATTTCCTTCCCTACTATCATTGTGTTGCTAAAATTTCTCTAAGTCCTTTTGTATTGCTCAGCTCTTTCATCCAGACCACTTTAAAAGTAAAATTAAAATATTCCCTTTTCCAAATTAAGGTAATTGAATTTTGGATACATGGCATGATGTAACTAGCACATCATATTGAATTACCCCTCTGCAACCTGATGAGCAACTTTATCATGTAGAGGGTAGTGAATAAATGGAATGAGATGCCAGAAGAAATAGCTGAGACATATACAATGGTGTTATTTATGAAGAACCTGGATAGGTGCACAGAGGGGCAGAACTGGAGGGATATGGGCTAATTGCAGGAAATTGGGACTAACGAGGTGGGCATTGTGGTCAGCATTGACCTAATGGGTCAAAGGACCTGATTCTATGCGTTATTACTCTATGACAATGAATACAGTAAATGACAGGATTAGGATTTATCGGTGTAGTGTTGGCATTGCAACACCGTAACTTGTTCGTATGGGCACTGGCAGAACAATTGAAATGGAAGTGTGTATTTATTTTAGTGATTATATATGTGTTTTTCCAATCTATGTGGCTGGTTTACCAAATTGATCAGAAGGTCTGAAAGAGAAACCAAAAGGAGGCAATACAAGAAAGGAAAGCACAAGTAAAATATGGAATAAAGGTAGTTGAGAGTTTATTTTTAAAAAGGAAAACAAAGGCAATCCTGAATAGAATGAAGAGGCTGTATATCTAATTTACTACCTCAGTGATATAATCTAGATATATGGCAAAGTCATATATGCAAATGATTTACATTATTATTCAGTATTTAGTACAGAAAGAAATGATAATTATCAGAAAAGCTTTTTATGAAATAATGCAAATGACTCAATTATAAAAGAGACAATGCTCAAACATTATATATTCTTGAGGAAAAAAAAGTTGTGTCTAGAAATTAGTATTTGTGCTCTTACTGTGAGAAAATCACATAAAAATGATTGAACAGGATTGATTGCATTGGCGGTCGTTTCCAGGTGATTGAATCAACTCATTGGGAAATTTGCCAGGCAATCCCATGTATAATTCATGGGCATGTTCAGTGTTTCTCCAATTTTGGATGTGTTCTTCACCCTAATATAAGTTTCCTCCTTTGCCAAAAGAAATTGAAAATGTTGAATTCAACATGATCTTAGTTCAGTAGGCACGTGAATGGTGGGAGCACATTGTACTGAGATTACCAGTGAATTTCCGATCTAAGATCTATTGTTCACCACATCTGCCAACCCAGGCCATGCTCTCCTCTCACTACTACCATTGGGTAAGAGGTACAGGACCTGTAGGTCCCACGCCAGTAGGATCCTGGACTAGCTCGGGTAACTTCATTCACCACTACTCTGAATTGATTTCATGGCTTTCAGGTGTATTCTCAAGGCTCATTTTTATTACAACACATTCTCAGTGTTATTTGCACAGTTTGTCTTTTACACAGCAAACACGAGGAAATCTGCAGATGCTGGAAATTCAAACAACACACACAAAATGCTGGTGGAACACAGCAGGCCAGGCAGCAGGGTCCTGACGAAGGGTCTCGGCCCAAAACGTCGACAATGCTTCTTATAGATGCTTTTATAAGAAAGCTAATGGCATACTGGCTTTTATAACAAGAGGAATTGAGTATAGGAGTAAAGAGGTCCTTTTGCAGCTGTACAGGGCCCTGGTGAGACCCCACCTGGAGTATTGTGTGCAGTTTTGGTCTCCAAATTTGAGGAAGGACATTCTTGCTATTGAGGGAGTGCAGCGTATGTTCACAAGGTTAATTCCCGGAATGGCGGGACTGTCATATGTTGAAAGATTGGAGTGACTGGGCCTGTATACACTGGAATTTAGAAGGATGAGAGGGGATCTGATTGAAATATATAAGATTATTAGGGGATTGGACACACTGGAGGCAGGAAGCATGTTCCCGCTGATGGGTGACTCCAGAACTAGAGGCCATAGTTTAAGAATAAGGGGTAGGCCATTTAGAACAGAAAAGCTTTTTCACCCAGAGAGTGGTGGATATGTGGAATGCTCTGCCCCAGAAGGCAGTGGAGGCCAAGTCTCTGGATGCATTCAAGAGAGAGTTAGATAGAGCTCTTATAGATAGCGGGGTCAAGGGATATGGGGAGAGGGCAGGAACGGGGTACTGATTGTGTATGATCAGCCATGATCACAGTGAATGGTGGTGCTGGCTAGAAGGGCCGAATGGCCTATTCCGGCACCTACTGTCTATTGTCTATTGTCATAGAAATAATGTATAGTGTAATAGTGTAGTTTCACTTATCAGAATTGGGAAGATTTAGTCAAAACTGATTTGTAGAAAAAAACTCAGCACATACACGCATACGCACACACCTGCCCGCGCAAGGCTTCATGGTCATTGTAGTCTTTCTTGGGGTTAACACAAGTTTAAAGCAGACGCCTTTTCTTGTAAAAGCGAAAATTCTCTTCGGATTTCTTTTGGTTAGCAAAAACAGGTACTAATGTAGGTCTTTTATAAAAGCAAAGTGGCGTAAAATGAAATTTTGTGAAGCGGGGGACACCTGTATGTCGACATTTTGCGTTGAAACATTGCATTCGGACTGTGGTTGGGGTGCAAGGTGGTAGGAAGGCCAGTAGAAGTGTAGGTGAGCAGTGGGTCAGGAGCTGGAGGTGATCTTTGTTATTCACATCATACTTGCACATCTCTCCCTCACCTTTGTTAAATTGTCTCCAACGGCTCTTGGCCGATGCTTTCCCTATCATCAGTGAAACAAAGATGTGGTGATGCGGGGGATTCTGGTTCAGTTCCCATTCGCAACCATACCTATCTTACTTCGGCTATTCATTCTTAATTTTATTCCTGCTAAGGGCAGTTTTTGATTGCTGCCTTGACCACTTTCACGGTGATGGTTTTCAGGCAAACAGACTGCGTACTGGTTCAAGTTTATTGTAATTCAACTGCATACAGCCAAATGAAACAATATTCCTCTGGAGCAAGATGCACAGCACCGTACATATAACTTACCCACAACACAAAGAAATACTACCACAAAAAATTAACAAATATTAAAATACATTCCAGAATATATTGAGGGTTAGCATACCAAACTGGGTGAAATCTAATTCCTAGGTATTGACTTTTCTCTTGAAACTTGTAGCAATGTCAGCACCTTGTCTTTCTTGAGCTTCAGTTGATCATTTCAAAAGATAGGTTGGTTACCTTCCTTGCATGATAGATTGGATTGCTTAGTCTGTGTTGTAAAGCAAGGGGTATTTTTCCAAAGATTCTGAAAAGGGTAGCTGAAGCTTTGCAGTTAATTTATATGAATATAGGAAAGAAGAAGGTTTGTTTTAATGAGTTGACTGGAATGTGCAGTCCAGCGTAATCTAAAGCCAGCCAGCATTGTAGAGGCATCTGCATCGGTCTCGGGGTGAATGCACCCTATTTCAGATTCAGCCAGCTCCTGGCACGCTTTCCGTCAGCACTGGGTTGAGCATTGAGCTAGCAACTTGGCCTCGTAAAACTGACAGAAATGCTGAAGAAACAGCAAGGTTGCCACCCAAGGTGCAGAAGGGAACAACAGCAAAATGTAGTTGGAAGTAAACAGCAGTCAGTTTTTACAAGAAGATAGAGTTGAGATGTTACTACTCTGGTCATTTTATCTTGCCACTGTACATTCCTCAGACAGTTTGGATGGACAAAAACTGCAGAATGTCAATTTGCCAGTAAAGTCCACGTTTAAAACTGTTGGGGTTTGAATGGAAAAGTAGGTGAATCTACACAATAGATGATGAACATGATGAAAGGTACATTTAATGTCAAAGAAATGTACACAATACACGTCCTGAAATGCTTTTTCTTCACAACCATCCATGAAAACAGAGGGGTGCCCCAGAGAATGAACAACAATTAAATGTTAGAACCCCCAAAATCCCCCCCTACCAGCTCCCCCCTCCTGCGCGTAAGCGGCAGTAAGCAACAATCCCCCTTTTCCCCCCCCCACTGGCAAAAACAACATCAGTACTGCCACCGAGCGCTCGAAGCATGAGCAAAGCAATAGCAAGGCCGCAGACTTGCAGTTACCCCAAAGCATATATGTCAAACTCAAGGCCCGTGGGCCAAATCCGGCCTGCGGTGGAATTAACTTTGGCCCGTGAGATAATATCTAATTACTATTAAAGCTGGCCTCAGTAATCGAAGCGCCTATGGCGTATGATATGGCTAATGCTGAGTTTATTCAGGTACCAGGTCTTCAGGGTTTTTAGTGTTTATTCGGCAGTCTTCTTCATAAGAAACGGAATTTGTAAAGTGAAACACTTTGTAGTTATAGCAGAGACTGAGACACATGAGAGCAGGCTGAGAAAACGGAGGCAACGAAAGCTGCGTTCGCACACGTCCGACTGATCCGGCCCGCATGAAGCTGCATTTTGCTCAATCCGGCCCATGACCTAAAATGAGTTTGACACCTCTGCCCCAAAGGCTTCGCGTTTCACCCTGTATTCGACATACCACAGGTTCTCTCTCTCCCTAATAAGAGAGAAAGGGTGTTTCTATTTTCTCAGTGAGCAGGGAGACATAACAAACAACCTGCTGGTTTATGATGTTAAAGTCCATTATGTTGCTTTTCTCGAGCTCTATACCTGAAGATCACAAAGATCCCGGGTTTCCAGACATACAGCAGATATCCCAACTCCCCCGATGATACATGGGTCTCTTGTCGTGACCTCGACCCTCGATCCGCCCGTCTCTGGAGCCCTGAGATCCTAGGCTTCTGAATTCGAGCCGGACTCTTAAGCCGAGCCTTTGGCATGACAAACAACGACCAGTTATTGAACTACGAGAATGGGTTCCATTCTTGCAAAGAACCGTAGTCAGCATGTAACTCCAGGTCAGGGCCTTCGAAAGAACCCTGAAAGGGGAAAAGTAGAGATATTAAAGATAGAAATAGAGCTGTTTCCGAAGATGCAAGCAAAGGAGTCACCATTAGGCGCCATTAACCCTCCTCAGTTTATGATGCACGTAAACATTGAAGTAGGAAGCACCTCCAGGGAATATTGGGACTGTTAACTCAGTGACCACTTTATTAGTTCACCTGTACGGCTGCTTGTTAATCACATATCTAATCAGCCAATCATGTGGCAGCAACTCGATGCATAAAAGCATATAGACATGGTCAAGAAGTTCAGTTGTTGATCAGACCAAACGTCAGAATGGGGAAGAAACCTGATCTAAGTTGACTTTGACTGTGGAATGATTGTTGGTGCCAGGCGGAGTAGTTTGAGTATCTCAGAACCTGCTGATCTCCTGGGATTATCATGCAAAACAGTCTTTAGAGTTTACAGTGAATTTTGTGGGAGAAAAATCCAGTGAGTAACAGTTCTGTGTGTGAAAATGCCTTGTAAAGGAACAGTGAAAGGGGTTTGGTCAGACTGGTTCAAACTGACTGGAAGGCGCCATTAACTCGAATAACCATGTGTTACAACAGTGGTGTGCAGAAGAGCATCATCGAACATGCAACAGCTCAACCTTGAAGTGGATGATCTACAGCAACAGAAGACCACAAATCAGTGGCCACTTTATTCGGTACAGGAGGTCCCCAATAAAGTGGCCACTGGTGTATGTAATCAAATTTGAGCTCCATACTGAGTGAGAACTTTGCTAGCTGTGGGTCAACCTTTCATTCCTAAATAACGGGTTAGGATTTGGATCAATCAATGAGGCAGTGGGGAGGTTATTCTCTCACTTAACAGTGAAATCAGAAGCACGAAGAAAGCCTTCCAGACCTGAAGGACGAAGGCAACTTATTGTCAAGTCACTGTAGCTTCCAGTGAGTGCTGGATTCTCAACTTTTGCCATTCAGAAGAAGATGGGAAGTCTGCAAGCCTGTGCACGCAGAGCCTGATTTTTCACTTTTTGGTTTTGCTGTATTTCTCTGATTGTTGTGGCTTTCCAAGGGGTTTGTCCTGGATTGACAACTGCTTCTTTGAGGAATTATGGATCGATCAGCACAGGAGGAGATTGTTTGAATCATCATGCCAGCTTTTTGAAGGAGCTTTGCAAGTAATCCCAATCTCCCGCTCTTGCTCATAGGCCTATTTTTCTTTAATGTTTAAGTAAATAACCAATACACTTTGAAAACCACTCTTAAATGTCTGCTTTTTTCTGATAGGGCATGCCTGATCATAACAACCCACTGTGCAGAAATTCCACCCAGGCGTTTTATTTAAAGCATTCATCTTAATTCTGACTGCTCCAGTAACTCAGCCTCTTGCCAGTGGAAACTTTTTCGAGTTCAAACAATGATTACCAGGGCTTTTGTGTCCCAGAAGAACTCCCTTGTAGCAATTGACACACACACATTTTGGACTGGAGGAGTATGTGTGCAATAAAACTCAGTTAAAGTTTTGTATTGAGTGAGAGGAACTAATTGCAGGTATGCTGGCCAAAGTTGTTTTGTAGAACCTCTTTTTTTTTGCACTGTGCATAGAAATTTAATTAAATATTTGATTGTTCAGTGTGATCCAGTTGTTCATTGCAGTTTGTTTAAATTTATCAGAATTTTTCTCTCTGGTTATGATGCATGTGGACACGGATCCACTGGATATACAAGGTGACATCAAGCACCTTGGCCTGATAGCAACCCTAAACCAGCCCCTGAAGTCTACTTCCTTCCACAAAGCGCCTTTCAACCTGTCTCATCCCTCACCTATGTTTCACCTTACCCTTCAGCCGTCAGTCTCCTGAACCAGCATGGACATCTTCATTCACCACAATACAGAACTGATCTTCGAGCGTGACTGTCTTTTGGACTCGCTTTCAAGAGCTCTACAACTCATGTTCTCAGTTTTATTCCCCCCTGCCCCCCGTACATCAGATCTGGAGTAACAATTATTTCATTCTCCATTACACTTGGTTACTGGAAATGACATTTTAAAAATCTTGAACCTTTGTGAGTATTTTTTTTCATTGATTCTCTTGTACTTTGCTCTACTGTGAATGCCTGCAAGAACATGGATATCAGGATAGTGTTTGGTAACATGCACTGTATGCACGTTGAAAATAAAATTTTATTATCAAGCAGTGATCTACCGTGACCCATTCCTTTTCCTTTGCTGTTTTCACAGTGGCTGTATGTGATTGCGTTTTACTAAGACCTCACCATTGAATACAATGTCACGGGTTTGAATAAAATGATATTTCTCTTTGGGAGGTCACACTCCAGACTCTACACAATCGGAAATTTAATGAGCCTTTTTGATTTTTAGTCTTGTTATGAGACATTTGGCCCATTGATTCTTGTCTGCCATTCCATCATGGCTGGCTTATTATTCTCCTACCTTCTCCCTGTAACCTTTGACACTCTTATTAATCAAGAATCTATCTACCTCTGTTTTAAATATTACCCAGTGAGTTAGCCTGCACTGCTGTCTGTGCAATGGGTTTCACAGATTTACCACCCTCTGGCTGAAGAAATTTCTCCTCATCTTTGTTCTAAATGGAACATCCCTGCTATTCTGAGGATATACCTTCTGATCCTAGACTCCCTCACTGCAGGAAACATCCTCTCCTCATTCACTCTGTCTAGACTTTTCAACCTGCGTGTCACCTCTGAACTTGTAACCAATGTGCAATGATATCAGGTATTCTAGCAAAAAGAAAAAAAAGCCAGTGGCAGAAATAATACATCAGGCAGTATCTGTGGAGAGAGAAATGGAACCAACATTTCAGGGTGTAGGTCTTTCATTAGAACCAATCTAATGAAAGTTAATTGCTCCGAGATGTTCACTCTTTATAGATGCTACCTGTTCAATAGAGTATTTCCAAAATTTTCTCTTTTTTTTTCTTTAGATCACTTACAGTATCACCTGTATGCAGCATCCATAAAACACACATTTAAATCAAAATCAGTAACTTTAACCAGAATTACTTGTTTGAGAAGACAGGACACTTGGAACACCCTTTGATCTTCTCAGTCCAAATTTGCAAATTTGTCATTTAATCTAGTAGTTCTTAATTGTTATTAGATGTACTTCACCTCAATGATCTGTGGTGAGATGGTGTTCTTCTGAGTGGGTTGTGGATGTGTTCAGAATTTCTTTGATCTTTGGCAGTAACCTTTCAGTGGTGGTCGTTCTGGTCCCTGTTCCTCGGAGACAGGCGGATCTGGGCTTACAAAAGGTTTCAGTTCCTCTGAACTGCTCTAACTTGGAAGTGAATAGCGGTGTGTGGGAGAGGGTCATAGGCATAGTTGAGATGGAAGTGCGAGTGGGCAGGGGAGAAGTGGCCACCGGCCGACCTCACTGGCTATTCTTGGCTCTCCCAGCTCTGCTTAGCTCCGCCCAGTAAACCATCACCTCTGATTTTTAAACACGAGATTCAGCAGGTGCTGAAAATCCAGAGCAACACACACAAAATTTTGGAGGAACTCATCAGGTCAGGAGGGGACGGAGGATTAGTTAGAAAGTGATAGGTGAAACCAGGTGGGCAGGTGAGTAGGAAAGGTAAAGGGCTGGAGAAGAAGGAATATGATAGGAGAGGAGAGTGGACCATGGGAGAAAGATGGTGGAGGGACACCAAGGGTAGGTGATAGCCGGATGAGGAGAAGAGGAAAGAGGCCAGAGTGGTGAATAGGAGATGGAGGGGGAGGGAAATTTTTACCAGAAGGAGACATCGATATCAGGTGGAGGCTACCCAGACGGAATATGAAGTGCTGTCCTTCCAACCTGAGAGTGGCCTCATGCAGCAAAAGTAGAGGCCATGTACCAACATGTTGGAATGCGGATAGAAATTAAAATGGTTGGACACCGGGAAATTCTCCACCTGGCTGATGGACCAGAGGTGCTCAACAGAGCATTCCCCAATTTACATCGGGTTTCACCAATGTAGAGGAGGCCTTTTTGGGAGCACTGGATACAGGAGATGACACCAACAGATTCACAGGTGAATAGTTACCTCACCTGAAAGGACTACTTGGGGCCCTTAATGGTGGCAAGGGAAGAGGTAAGTGGGCAGGTGTAGCATTTCAGTCACTTGCAGGGGTATGTGCCAGGAGGGAGATTATTGGGGAGGGATGAATAGACAAGGGAATTACGGAGGGAGCAATCCCTGTGGAAAGTGGAGAGTTGAGGGGAAAATTGATATTTGGTTTAGAAGGAAACGATTGGTGTTGTGCATCCGTTGCATAAGTGATGACAAAAGAAACATCCTTCCTGTGCCCCCTCTCTCCAGGCTTTTCAGTATCCAGTATTATGGTTCTTAATGTGAATTCATTCTGACCATCACACTCACACACTCGGCCATTTGCAAGCACAAGAGCAGTGTGTTACGCTATGTTCAGGTTGGGCACTATGGGGAAACATTGCTGTTTGTGCAAACAGACCGAGCCGAAAGCTTGACTATCCCACCAACAAGATTTAAGATTGTTTATCGTTTTTCATCAATACACAAGTGTAAAGCAGGACAAAATGATTGTTACTCTGGATCTAATGCAATTTTAGACAATTTTAGATTTGTTTTTCAGCTTGCTTGGTCGATCATTGGAAATTTTTTTTGTGTTATAAATATTTCATTATCTAATGAGGCTTCTTTTGTTTCTCAACTGTAAAGTGCAAAATTCTCTGGTACCAAATAACTCATCCTCCCACTTGTTCTAGTTGCATTTACTCTGTAATCCTTGCAATTGTGACATTTCTGGAATTTCCCCATCACTGCTCTTTTTTTAAAAAAGTGAATTATAACGAGGTAAAGATTTACTTTGTCAGATTTTTTTTTCAAGCAACAGGTTTAGTTATTGGTATTATTAATGCATATATATCTCTGACCGTTGTACTTGGCCTCCAGTTCTTGATGGGTACAGAGCTATAAATTGGAGTTAATGTGGCTGTTGAATTCTATCAGATTGCAGAATGTGAGGTTACATTGAGAACTAAGGCCTGAGTGGGCTTTTGGTGCTGCTAGTTATGTGGAAAATAATTATACATACTTGTCAGTTTTCTATCTCAAATCTTGATGACAAGTAACTTCTTATCCTCTTTAAGCAGATGGAGGATCAGGTGGTGACGAACCTGACTTCAACTGGGATGAATATCTTGAAGAAACGGGCGCAAGTCCTGCTCCTCATAATTCATTCAAACATGTACGTATGTAACTTTTCTCGAACAAGATGAGATTATAGCCATTATCATTTTTACCTTGTAGTTGACATCTTGGGAGATATTTATTTCCAGCCTTGTGCTATGGTTGGCTTATTTGGTTGGTTTTTATTGTCATTTGCACATCAGCTGTTTGCCCGTTCTGTTGGGTGCGGTCCTTCATTGAATGTGTTGTGTTTCTTGCATTTACTGTGGATTCCCGTAGGACAGTGGTCCCCAACCACTGGGCCACGGACAGGTACCAGGCCGGGAGGAAACAATATGATTTGGCGATATGAAACAATATGAGTCAGCTGCACCTTTCCTCATTCCCACAACCTTGCACGCGAGGTCATCAGTCGCCTAAACGCAGTGATACCCTCGTGCCAGGGATCGCTGGTTGGCCTTGGGTAACCGGCTGCCTCGAGCAGCCGGTGGCAAGTACAGATGCTACTGGCCTGGAGCGCAGACAGATGGACGCCACCTCTGAACCTGTTTAGCACACCGAATGTTTGTGGGGAACCCGGTGCTAAAATATTCGCAGACGACCTAATTCAGGCTCAGGGTTTCGTAAGTAGCAGAGCAGCTACCTCGCTGCGGTCTACTGAAACTCATCCCTCGAGCCGAACTTTTGTCAGCCAATAGATCCTACTTACCTACGGGGGGGGGGGGGGATCGCTGGCGCATGCCCTGTCACACCCCTCGCTCGGTTGGTTGGTTGCTCTGTCTGGACTGTGACCGCCGTGGCCCCGGCACGGGGGCCTCTGACCTTTACCTTGTCCTCTCACACCAGGCCAAGGTGTCTGGCGACGGGTGGGCGGGTGGCTGGAATTTGGGCCCAGAGGCTATCTAATGAGGCAATGAAACCCTCAAAACTTCTTCGGTACCCTGAGCCCAAGCACTCTGCACTTAAAGACAAACCCATTGAGTTTTTTGAGTAGAAAAAACGTGAGCAAGCGCTGAGAGCCACAAAAACTAAATTGCGGAATAGACTGGACATAAGGAGCCCCCTTCGAGTATCGCTGTCTCCCATCACCTCTCGATGGGACCATCTTGTTGCAGGGGACACAAGCTTAGGGCTCCCACTGATTCAGTGATATTGGTGTGTTGCAATGATTTTATAATTTCATACGAGGAAAATATGCACTGTGTGCTTAATATTAAATTCATTAGATAAACCCTTTTAGAAATGAAATTGAGTGTATTAGCCACTTATAAGTGACTTATAGTTGACTTATCGCCTATATTCTGGTCTTGATTAACACCTCCCCACCCCCTGTCGGCCGATCCGCAAGAATATTGTCGATATTAAACCGGTCCACGGTGCAGAAAAGGGTTGTTGAGCCCCTGCCGTAGGAAAATGAATCTCAGGGTTGTATAAGGTGATGTGTATGTAAATTGATAATTTACATTGATCTTCAATTATAGAACATTAATAACTTAACTGTGGTTAAATAAAGATGTGGATTAAAACACCAGAGTAATTTGGGTTCAGTCAAAAGATTAATGTAGACCATACATTTTAAATTGTTTAGTAATCTACTGAAAGCAGCCTTCTCAGAATACAACTGAACAGTAATGGTTTGTGTACCTGAGCATAGAGGTGTTCCCTCACCTTCAAGAATGCGTCTTTCATGCACCTCGTGGTTTATCACATCAGAACAGTTTAATTCAATGAATTACTGACTTCCAGCATTCCATCGGGTATCAATTGAGCTGTATTTACTAAATGATGCTTGAGGTGGTCTGAAAATACATATCCATCAAGGATGAGGCAATATTAAGTGGTGTTTCAATAGACTACCTATTCATATCTTCTTTGCTATTATAGTGAGCTGTTTTCAGTCATAGTGAGGAATACAGTTAAGCAACAACATTTCAGCTTTGCTTTTCGCTCGGCTTTTATTTCCGTTTAGTGTCAGACCTTCTGTGCGATATTTTGGGTGTATGTTCTATGTGGATGTAAGCTCGTTTATTATATTAAAGTCTGGGGCTTTAACTTTATCGTAGCCTGCTAAACAGCATGTCCATGATTTTGATGAAAGAGCTTTTACATTTTTAAAAAAAAAAGTAATTTCTGGATAGAACATACAACAGTACAGCACAGAGAAAAGGCCCTCGGCCCACAATGTTGTGCCAGACCGCTTTCCATATTGTTCAATTTCCTTTACGCTCACGTGCCTATTTAAATGTCTCTTAGAAGTCCTCAATGTATCTGCCTCTACCGCCACCTCAGGCAGCGCATTCAAGTCTCTGTGCCCCTCACATCTCCTTTGAACTTGTTTCCTCTCACCTTAAATAGTTGCTGTGGCTTTCGATGATGCCAACCCTCAAGCAACAGCTTTGTCATGAATATCAGCCTCTGTCACTGCTCAAACCCCCCCCCCATCCCCCCATGTACTGGCCACCTTCCCTTTACAGACCTGTTAATGATTCAGAATTGATCAGGTCAAGACCATCTGTTTGGTTCCCCAGATGTTGCTTGACTCTCTGAGTTCCACTGGCAGATTGTGTTTAGCTTTGCCAGGGACACAACCTCCCTCTGTCAGAATCAGGTTTAAAATCACTGGCATTGTCCTGAAATATATTGGAGGCTTTCTTTCTCCTGTCCGACTACATAAAGCAAACAGCATTATGAAGGACCCCACGCACCCCTCATACAAACTCTTCTCCCTCCTGCCATCTGGGAAAAGGCACCAGAGCATTCGGGCTCTCACGACCAGACTATGTAACTGTTTCTTCCCCCAAGCCATCAGACTCCTCAATACCCAGAGCCTGGACTGACACTAACTTACTGCCCTCTACGGTGCCTATTGTCTTGTTTATTATTTATTGTAATGCCTGCACTGTTTTGTGCTCTTTATGCAGTCCTGGGTAGGTCTGTAGTCTAGTGTAGTTTTTTTTCTGTGTTGTTTTTACGTAGTTCAGTGTAGTTTTTGTACTGTTTCATGTAGCACCATGGTCCTGAAACAACGTTGTCTCATTTTTAATGTGTACTGTGCCAGCAGTTATGGTCGAAATAACAATAAAAAGTGACTTGACTTGACTCCTCAACCTGCCTTTTTGTTACATTTATTTTGTCTGAGAACTTTGTACCAGAAAGTTGAGCTTCTGGGATTCATATGCAGTCATTGCCTCAATCGCATACTGTGTCAGCATTTTAGATTTGGTATGACACATAAATGTAAGGAAAGGGTGTAATGCCATTTGGAAATGGGTTGAATAACCTGATAAGAACTATTTGCTCGTCTGCAGGGAAGTACCAGCAAGGGCTAATGGATTTTTTTCCCCTCCCCTGTATTTAACCTTGCCCATGCAATTAATTTTCTCCCATCCTTATTATTTGGACAAAGCAGGATAAAGAAACAAGCACTGAAGAAATAAAATTGACAGCAGTATCAAATGGAATATTTGAGCAGACTCGATTAAAAACACAAGAGATTCTGCAGATACTGAAGATCCAGAGTAACAGACACCAAATGGTCAGGGAACATTTATGGGAAAGAACAAAGAGCTGGCAGTCTGGGCCCAGAGGCTTCATCAGGACTGGAAAGGAAGGGGGAAGAAGAAGAAGTTGGACTGGAGGGAAGGAACATAGCTAGAGCATAATGGGAGAAACCAGGTTAAACTAAACTAGCTTTAAGTTGGAAAGTGAATGGCACCAGAATATGAATTGTCAGTAGACAACAAAGCGCTGTTTTCTATCTCTTAAAAGGACACTCCATTCACAAGCAATTCAGTGGAGCAGAATAGTCATATAAAGGAGTCCCGATGAAGGGCCTTGCCCCAAAATGTCAGCTGTTTATGCAAGATGCCAGAATATCAGAAATGCGAGAATCTCGGGGTATAAGTGAGTGTAGTTGTTGTTACTAGGGAGAAGGTGCTTGGGAAGCTGAAAGGTCTGATGGTAGATAAGTCACCTGGACCAGATGGACTACACCCCAGGGTCCTGAAAGAGGTAGCTAAAGAGATTGTGGTAGAGGCGTTAGTAATGATTTTTCAGGAACCACTGGATTCTGGAATGGTTCCAAAGGTTTGGAAAATTGCAATTGTCACCCTACCCTTTAATACAGGGAGGGAGTTAGAAGAAGTTAGCCTGACTTCAGTGACTGGAAGATGTTGGAGCCAATTATTAAGGGCAAAGTTTCAGGGTACTTAGAAGTGCATGATTAGTAAGCTCCTTCCTGAAGAGGAAATCTTGCCTGACAAATCTGTTGGAATTCTTTGAGGAAACATTTCATCATACGAAAGTAATACAGTTACATCGACTTCTGAATTTCAGAGGCAGAGTACAATGTACCAACACTAGTTTATATTGATCTGGAAATTCCTTTGCATCTCTCCAAAAAAAAGGTATTGAGCAGTTGAAAATTGGCTTAATCCGTATGAGAGTAATATTGTGCCCATTTCTGTGTGTCTAAAGACTGACAGGAAATGTGACTCTGTCTTTCTGGAATTTGTATTTTTCCTGAATGTGGAATTGGGGGTGGAAATAGCAACAATGTTGCAGGATTCAAAATTTGTCTTTTGTGTGATCTTCAATTTCACTGTACCAAATAAAAACATTATTATTCACAATAACAGATCACGCTAGCTGCTTTTCCTCTGAGTGGGCTATCAGTTAAGCGTCACTCGGATCTCATTGGGATCTGTGACATGAAATCGGACTTGCACGTGTCCTTTTCCTTTGGTGGCTATGGTCTCTGTCACTTTCAGCTTCCCATGTTCAGCGCCGTTCCAGGCAGCTGTTAAGGATTCATCAGGGAGTTTGCTCAAACACCGAGTTCAAGAAGAGGAGATTTTTCTCTACCCTGTCTTGTAGCTCACAAGACGGATGTGAAGATTTTCCTGTATTTCAAGACTCCCAAAAATATAAGTGTAATAAACTCCAGTCATGTAATATTACCCCTTAAAGAGATTTCTCTGGAGAGTATCCATGATCCACTTGCACACAGAGTGTGCTCCTGGGGGGCGGGGGGCAGTATCTGTTCCTAACCAGTCTGACCTGACCCCTGTAATCCTCTTGGCGCCCTCTTCCAACCCCTCCCATCCTTGCACCATCTATTCATTAATGAACAACACTGTCTGTGCAGCGAGAGTGCTGCTTGCATTGGGGGGCATTTCTTTAGGAATTGGCTGTAGAGGTCGCATCTGGTAAGCTCATTTCTGGCAACTGCGAGAGCATCCAGTTGATTAGTAGAATACACCACACTGAAGCTAACCCTCCTCAGTCCGATGAAGAAATCTGATGAAACTTCTGCAAAACTCTTAACTGAAGATATCACAAGTGCAAGAGATTCAGCAGACGCGGGAAACTCACAACAACACACACAAGTTGATGAGGATCTCATCGGGCCAGGCGGGATCTACGAAAGGAATCAGCAGTCGGTGTTTCAGGCTGAGACACTTCATCAAGATTCACGAAGGGCCTTGATGAAGGGTCTTGCCCTGAAGCGCTGACTGTTTACTCCTTTCCACAGATGCTGTCTGACCTGCTGAGTTCCTCTAGCATTTTTCATGTATATTGTAATTGAAGGTGTCGCTCTCTGAGACTTTTGCAAACTCTTCTAATTCCATGAAGTTGTGGGTTAAAGTGTTTCAAGTTCATTAAGTCAGGCCAATACTTTGTGATGCTGAATCCCCATTTCATTGTTCCTTAAAGTCTTGTCAACAGTACTGGCAGTCCTGCACTTGTGTAAGGAGATAACTAGAAATGGTAAAGCAAGGTAGAGTCAGAGTCATAGAAACAGGCCCTTCAGCCCATTTAGCCCATGTTGAAATATTATTCTTCCTAATCCCATCGACCTGCACCCACTATACCCCTCTCATCCATGTACTTATCCAAACTTTTCTTAAATGTTGTAATCAAACCCACACCTACCACTTATGCCGGCAGCTTGTTCCACACTCCCATTAGCCTCTGAATGAAGAAGTTTCCCTTCACGTTCACCTTAAACATTTCACCTTAACCCATGACCTCTAGTTCTAGTCACACCCAACCTAGTGGAAAAAAGCCTGTGTGTTTTACCCTGTCTATACCCATCGTAATTTTGTATATCTCTATCAAATCTCCCCTCATTGTCTTGCGCTCCAGGGAATAAAGTAGGTGTGATATAATTGATATTTAACTGTTTATAATAATTTTTCCCTTAAATTCTCCAAGGCTAAAACAACTGACTTAAAAATTTGTGTATGAATTCTATGGAGACACTTTTATGAATAAAACTTGGGATTTCCTACATGGTTTTCAGATTCTGCGATTGCCCTCCTGGGTCCTCCGAACAAGTGATATCATTGCATACGGAGGCCTGGACCTGTATGTTAACATGTAGTAACTGTATTATGAGTGCTTGTGTAGAAGTATTCCTTCACAGGATGTGACCATTGTTTCATTATTTGTAAAAGGGACCTGAATGAGGTAGACTCAAACATTGGGAACCCTCCTTAGATAAGCCCCTTCTTTGTGCTCTCCGTTAGATTGTGACGTCTCTCAAAGTCTTTGTGTCTGCCCAGTCTGTGTCACAACACTCAATTGCAAGTCTCACTCCTGCCCATTCCTTCTTTGAGCGTCAGGCCTTTGAACTTTTTTCAGTAGTTGGCTCATGAACAACAGTGACCTGCCCTACACTATATATAGTTCCTTTCCGAGCCCCAAATATTTCCTAGGTTGTTGATTCGGGGACAAATGGCAGTAGCCGCAAAAAGAACAAGAAGAGTAGGAGGTTATGGGCCATCATGTTAAGTGGGACAATAGTGTAGCAGTTAGCTTAACGTTTTAGTGCCAGTGATCTGGATTCAGTTCCCGCCGCTGTCGGTAGGGTGTTTGTTCTCTCTGTGACCATGTTCCGGTTTCCTCCTGCATTGCAAAGACGTAGAAGCGAAGGTTAGTAAATTGTGGACATGCTGTGTTGGTGCTGGAAGCGTGATGGCAATAGTGGGCTGCCCTCCACGGTTGGCTTAAATGATGGATTTCATTGTGTTTCAATATTTCAATGTACATGTGATAAATAAAGCTAATCACTTGCACCCACCCACTCATTTCTTAAGCCTTGGGCCTTTATAATTTTTTGGAAGTTGGCTTTTGAATACTGCCTTACCGTGTACCATCAATTTATAGTACCTTTGCAAGCTTGAAATGTTTTCTAGATTCAAGATTTGGGGACAAGTAGCATGATGGGCAATGAGTAGTTTTTTTTTTTAAAAAAGGCAGTTATAGGCCATCGTGCTAAACTATGTAGAACCTTGATTAGACAAAAGAGGCATTATTGAAAACAGATCCCTATTTTACAGAGTACATAGAGGAAAAGATGGTTTCCTTTTTTGTTGTATCTAGGTTGTTAATCCATATCAGCTACAGGAGGTACCTAATAAAGTGGTTACTGAGTATATGTTCATGGTCTTCTACTGCTGTAGATTCAGATTCAGTTTGTCATTTATAAACCACAAATACAATGAAGTTAAAAAATGAGACAACGTTCTCTGGAATAATATCACGAAAAACCGCAAAACAGACCACACAAGAAAAACCACATAACGTTTGGTAATCCCCAATCCAGAGTCTGGAGAGGCTACTGTGTATCGATATCGCGCTACCGTCTTAGCACATTCCCCAGAAAGGAACTACAAACCCATCAGACAAACCTAAAGCTACAAGACCTACACAAAACCACATAGATTACATATAAGTATAGTTAACATATAGTTTCAACAGTGCAGACAATACCATAATTGATAAAAGACTAATTGACAGAGACCACATAATTATAACACTTAGTTTCAACAGTGCAAAGCAATACCGAAATCTGATAAAGAGCAGTCCATGCACGGTTTAAAAGAAAGTCTCAAAAGTCCCGACAGTCCATCATCTCACGTAGACGGTAGAAGGAAGAAAAACTCTTCCTGCCATGAACCTCCAGCGCCACAGCTTGCCGATACAGCACTTTGGGAGCTCCGACCACAGCCCATCCATTTCAGGGTTTGATGCATTGTGTGTTCGTAGATGCTCTTCTGCACATCACTTTTGTAACGTGTGGTTATTTGAGTTGCAGTCACCTTCCTGTCAGTTTGAAACAGTTTGGCCATTTTCCTCCGAAATCTCTCAGTAACAAGGTGCTTTTACCCACAGAAATACTACTCACCAGATTTGTTTTTTTTCCCCACATGATTCTCTGTCGACTCTAGAGACTGTTGAGTGTGAAAATCCCAGGAGATCAGCAGTTTCTGAGATAGTCAAACTACCCCATCTGGCACCAACAATCATTCAATGGTCAGAGTCACTTAGATCACATTTCTTCCACATTTCCTTAAGGCATGGATTATTTTTTCAAGGAAATAGTTTGGTGGTGGCCTGATGATTCTTATAGTTATGATTCTGCTTGATATTAAAAGCTTGACAAAGTATTTCCAATTGCAGGGAATTTCAACCATCATAGACATTGTTTTTAAAGAATTTAGGATATAGAAAATGAAACAGAATGATACCAGAGTCAGGTTTAATATCACTGGTGTAAGTTGTGAAATTTGTTATTTTGCCACAGCAGTACAGTGCAATGCATAATAAAAACTATAAATTACAATAAGTATATATAAAAAATAAGTAGCACAAAAAGAGGGGAAAATTGCAAGGTAGTGTTCATGGGTTAATTATCCATTCAGAAATCTGTTGATGGAGGAGAAGTTTCCTGAAACATTGAGTGTGTGTTTTTGGGCTCCTGTACAACTGCCTTGATGATAGCAAGGAGAAGCGGGCATACCTTGGTGATGGAGATCCTTAATGAGGGATGCCGCCTTTTGAAGGTGTTCTCGATGTTGGGGAGGCTAGTGCCCATGATGGAGCTGACTTGAGTTTACAACTTTTTGCAGCTTTTGCCGATCCTGTGCAATGGACCCTCCACACCAGACTGTGATGCAACCTGTTAAAATGCTCTCCACGTTGCATCTGTGGAAATTTGTGAGTGTCCTTGGTGACATAGCAAATCTCCTCAAACTCCTAATGAAGTATAGCCACTGTTGTGCTTTCTTTGTATTTGCATCAACTAAGTTGGGCCTCACAGATGTTGACACCTAGGAACTTGAAACTGCTCACCATTTTCCACTTCTGATCCCCCCACCCTCCCTTCCATGAAGTCCACAATCAATTCCTCGGTCTTACTGACATTGAGTGCGAGGTTGTTCCTGCAGTACCACTCTACCAGCTGATCATCTAAGCTGATCATGTTAAATTAAAGGTAAGAAGAAGCTTGTATGGAACATAATGCTGACGTTGGGTAGATGGGATGAATGGCATGACCATGGATCCTTAATACTCCTGTCTTATGGGATAATTCTGCTCCATACAGTTGTCTCCCACTGGTTAGAAATTCGTAAATCATAAATTTATAAATTATAAGTAACTTTTTACCAGAGACTGGTGAATCTGTGGTATTCATTGCCATGGATGGCTTTGGAGGCCAAGTCATTAGGTATATTTAAAGCAGAGGTTGACAGGTTCTGCTGGAAATGTTCTTGATAGGCTCTTGATTTGTATGAATGTCAAAGCCTCCGGGAACAAGGCAGCTGAATAGTGTAGGGAGGGATAATAAATCAGTCATGATGGAATGGCACACAGACTCAATGGGCCTAATTCTGCTCTGGTGTCTTACGGTCTAAATAAGCAATTGATATTTTTCTCTTGTTCACAGGTTGAGATCAGCCTCCAGAGTAGTTTCCAGCCGGGAATGAAGTTGGAAGTTGCTAATAAGAGTAATCCCGACACGTACTGGGTTGCCACAATCATCACAACGTGCGGACAACTTTTACTCCTGCGATATAGTGGCTATGGAGATGATCGCAGGGCAGACTTTTGGTGTGATGTCATGACTGCAGATTTGCATCCTGTTGGGTGGTGCTCACAAAATGAGAAGGAGTTGAAACCGCCTGAAGGTATGATCTCTGTAAAGTTTACGGATTGCTTGCTGCGATTAGGGATCGTAGAAATTGTCCTGTGGTCTAATGGAAATGTTCTCTGCTAAATTCTTGGGCTTTGCTCTGAGAAAAAGGTTCATACAAGAGCAGTGGGGTAAACTGATGTCTAAGCTTAAGTATGCAGCTGGAGTCAACGGGGTGTCAGCTTGTCTGTAAGTTAGTTGACAGGATTTAAGTGAAGCTTGTGAGCTGAGATGGCCTGAGCCTGCTATCTTAGACCTTGGGCAGGTTTCCAAATTTCTCTACTCGCTTTCCCAGTCACAAAATCGTGGCCACTGATTAGAATATAGAGGACAAAAATATTGAGGGGATTTTTTTTTTGAATGGTTGTGCATGTGGCATTGTCTGCAAGAAGTGTGGGGGTGGGGTGGGGCAGCAACTAAAGGAAAGCTTGATCCCTTCAGGAAGGGGGCTCGAGCTTGCAAGCTCGAGTTTTACTTGAATGGGACAAAACCTGTGTGGCTAACCATTCACTGGAGGCAGGGTGACATTCTTATTCCTGAGGTTGCTTGCCCCTGATCTAATAGACTTCCTAGGTTTTGCTGTGGGCAGCTAGGTTTCCTGCATTTTAGGATTAACCCAGTGTGTGCAAGGAAAGCCCGCTTTCTGAGTTTCACATCCAAAACTCTGTCACCAGCCTTTTTAATCCACTGAAGTTGATCAGCAAATATTCAAAGCATAGCTGCCTTGATGAATGCAAATGTATATTATGTTTCACCTCCACCTACTAACCTACACCCCCACCACCACTACTTTATCATTTCCTGTCGTGTTGCCTTGTGTACAGATGCTCCTGTGTCTAGTGTCACTTTGTGGACATACAACCAATCTATATTATTGGGGGGGTGTGTGTATCTCATGATAGTTTGCATATATATGAATACATAAATATTAATATATATGTAAACTATCATGAGATACAACCCCCCCAATAATATAGATTGGTTGAATGTCCACAAAGTGACACTAGACACAGGAGCATCTGTGCGCAAGGCGACATATATGTAAACTATCATATATATTGTAGTACATATATATTTGTATTTTTTGGGTTTTTTTGCACTGCATCGAATCCAGACAATTATTTTGTTCTCTTTTACACTTTTATGTATTGAAAATGCCATCAAATAATCTTAGATCTATATTTCTTTAATGATTAGTTCCGATATTTTTTTGTGGACTTTGACTATAGACATTTGCAGAATAAATAAAGAAGATACTAAAACAAACCTCTGAACTTTAATTAGAAGACTGTTATTAAAAGATGTTAGTTATGGCTAAGTGTTGAATAAAACCTCCAGGATCTTCTATTTTCCATAACTTTTTTGTCTAATTTGAGGCTGATATAATTTGTTATTCTGTAATTTGAATGAGCCGTTACGACTACTAGATAATGAGTTGAGTTGGTATTCAACACAACAGAGCTCCCACAGCAGTTCAAAGAAAATATCAAATAAAAATCCTTTCTTTTGCTGTGCATAATGGGCAGTGTGTTTCAGAAAGGCAGCTATATCAAGTAGCTAATTAGTGTCTGCTTCATTTTCTTTGGTCTTGTACACTTTTGGATAAACGCTGTCGTGAAACACCTAATAATGGCTAAAAATTCAGAGGTTGGGGGGGCTGGATTTGTACATGTGAATCAGCTCGATGTTTTAGATACACTTTAACAGTGGGAACGATTGTTTGTCACAAATTGTATTATCATAATAAATATCAGAGTTATGCTGCTAGAGCTAATATTTACAGGACAATTTCAGTGGGGCGGGGGAAGGATAATTAAAATCAAAACAAAATTGACCACTGGACACAAATATTTTAATATTGAAGTAAGTTCCGATTTTTTTTTGAAAGACAATGGTTTGGAATACAATTTATTTTGAAAAATTGGTTAGCTGCCATTTTTAAGTCTCCTTGGTATTGGACAGAGAATTATACATTTTTTTTTCTTCCCTGCATATTCGGCCTTTAATTTAGATGTGTGATAGCTTAAAGATTTTTGTGGCAATTCTAACATGGAGCATAGTACACAAACAGGCCCTTCAGCGCACAAAGTTGTGCCAAACCAGTTAAGTTAGTAATCAAACGGCCAACTAAACTAATCCATTCTGCCTACACAATGTCCATATCCTTCCATTACCCTCACATGAGCCTATCTAAATGTCTCTTAAAAATCCCTAATGTATCTGCCTTTACCACCACCCCAGGCAGCACATCTCAGGCACCCACAAAATCTTAATTAAAAAAAAAACTTGCCCCTCAAATTCCTTTTGAACTTTCCCCCTCTCAAATGCATGGCCTAGAATAATGTAGGGAAATTCTAAAGTACAACGCATAATCAAGAGTCCTTGGCAGTAGCTTGCAAAATGTATTCACATTTTCAGCTTCTCCACAATGAATACACATATGTGCAAGTTATGAATGTCAAAATCCAAGAGGGATTTAAATTTGAATTACTTTGTATGTTTTTTTTCCAAAATTCCATTTTTAAAAAATTGAGCAATGCACCCATGCATTACATTTATTTGTGTTGCTTGCTAAATATATTCAGCGATATCTACTTATAGTTCAAGGCAACTGTTTTGAGGGTTGTACTTGGTAGTTAGACTAGTTATTTTAGATGACGTTGTTTCTTATAATGAGGTGCCTGAATTAATAATGGAGGCAGCAAATGCAGCTATGAAATTCTGCTCCTCCTGCTGGTCATGCTTTTTAATGACAAAATGTGTCCTGTTCATCCACAACGTAAATCCTGAATGACTGTAGACTGTCTCTTGAAGAATGGTGGTGTGGTGGGGTGGGGTGGGGGGGGGGGTATCTCATTGAAACCTATTGAATGTTGAAATGTAGATAGAGTGGTAGTGGAGAGGATGTTTCCAGTGGTCAGAGAGTCTAGGAACAGAGGGCACAGCATTAGAATAGAGGGATGTCCATTTAGAATAGAAGAGGAATCTTTAGCCAGAGGGTGGTGAATCTGTGAAGTACATTGCCACAGATGGCTGTGGAAGCAGAGTCATTGAGTATATTTAAAGTGGAGTTTGTTAGGTTCTTGATTAGTTACACCGTCAAAGGTTATGGGGAGAAGGCAGGAGAATGGGGTTGGGAGGGATAATAAATCAGCTGCGATGAAATGGCAGAGCAGACTCGATGGGCTGAATGGCTTAGTTCTGCTACAATGGCTTATGGTGTACTTAATAATGGAGGAGTCAAATCCAGTTTTGAAATTCTGTTCATGCATTTTATTGACATAAGACATTGCTATTCATCTCTAACATTAATCCAAAGTAACTATAGTGTGTCTTTAGATGCAGTTGTTTTGCTGAATTTTGCAAAATTTAGCAGCTTGATCATTTATTGCGCATGTTACCATTTGCATTTTGTTATTTTTCTCATTTTAGACTAATTTTTTTGTGAATAGGTTGTGAATTGGTTTAGCCAAATAAAACTAAACAAGAGAATTATTCTTTATATAGTTTGTCTGTAAAGATCTTTTTTTTAAATAGCTGGTTGTGTTTATCTACAGGGCTGCAAAATCTTTTGATTTAGCAGTATTTCCTTTCATTTAGATATTTATATCATATTATAAGAAAATGTTTGATTGGTCCCCAGGTGTTCTTGAAGCACACTTGGTTTCCAGGTGACACCTTGAAAGAACTATGAATGGGGTTTGGGCAGTGGAAGGGGGAGTTGAGTAGAGAAGTGTGAAAAACAGAATGAAACACCTAAATATTTAGTAATTAAGTAATACAAAGAATAATCTGCCATTAAGTGTTTAACCATTGCAAAGTATATAAATACAAGCTACCAAGATTCCAAAATTTAAAAGCTGTGACCTCCCTTTTAAGTTATCTTAATTTCTATTTAGTGTTTTTTTAAAAGGCTGATCTATACTTGTGTGTCACATCTACACCGTAGGTATTGCGTACCCTACACCGTACCTACGCTCTACCCTACGCCAGAGGGTGACGTGTACCTCTCCAGAAAAGTTATTCACGCGTCGGGGCGATGCAGACCGCAACAACTGTGATTGGTTCGTTTGGTAGCATCGCATTTCTGATTGCTTCTTCTCCGCCATGTCTGTAGGCTGTGTGTACTCCGATGTGAAATAGATGAACCAAATTGTCAAGTCTATCTGCCGACATGCGAAAATGTTTGAAATACATTTCCTCGTCCATGTCTCTCACGAAGAAACTCAACACAGTGGCATAGAAACCCCACCCCCAACCAGTGTTTTGGTGCACACTAACACGTGCTGGCTACGGCGTAGAGTGACGCAGAAGTGAAAATCAGGGTTACGGCGTAGGCTGCAGCGTAGCCCGTACACACAAGTATAAATCAGACTTTACATGTATCGATCTCTACCTCGCCATTCAGTGTGACTTGGTGAGGTAACTGCTGTGCGGGACTGGGAGAAGCTGCAGGGGATTGTGGATGTAGTCAGCTCCATCTTGGGCACTAGCCTACAAAGTGCCCAGGACATCTTCAGGGAGCGGTGTCTCAGAAATGCAGTGTTTATTATTAAGGACTTCCAGCACCCAGGGCATGCCCTTTTCTCACTGTTATCATCGGGTAGGAGGTACAGAAGCCTGAAAGCACACACTCAGCGATTCAGGAACAGCTTCTTCCCCTCTGCCATCCGATTCCTAAATGGACATTGAACCCTTGGACACTACCTCACTCTTTTAATATACAGTATCTCTGTTTTTTGCATGTTTTTTTAAATTATTCAATGTACGTATACTATAATTGATTTACTTATTTATTATTTTTTTCCCCTTCTATATCATGTTTTGCATTGAACTGCTGCTGCTAAGTTAACAAATTTCACATCACATGCTGGTGATAATAAACCTGATTCTGATCATTGTATTCATGTGTGGTTTCTGAGATCTGTCTTAAGTCCAGTTGCACTGCATATTCTTTCACTCCGCATGCTTGCTGTACCTTTTGATAAGCGGCTTTCAGAATTATACACTGGATCTTAGAGCATTCGGGATGCATTTGTAGAAATGAGAGTGCGAGTAGAGTCAGTGCTGGGACAGGTCCTGGTAGCCCATGTTACTGTGGGCGCTGCTGTGCCAGGAACTTGGTGCAAATCCCAGTCTGCCTTGCAGCTCAGTGTGCGGAGAGGCTGCCTGTGAGGGTTGGGGTTTGGTGAGTCGGCAGCGTGGCAACTATAATAGACATTGAGCCCTCGGACTGCATCCCGGTGAGAGTGCGGGTCACTGGACCTGCAGTATTCATGTATCAACAAAACACCCACATCCCATTGAGGTGGAAGGAATGTCATGATAGCATAGTGATTAGTATAACACTATTACAGTGGCAGTCCTGGGTTTCAATTCCGCCACTTTCTGTTTGTACGCTCTCTCCGTGACTTCATGGGGAATGCATAGAACACAGGAGATATCCCTGACGCAGTGAGCCTCAGTTTTTTAAGTGATGATTTGGAGTTGTATAGTGCAGGCTGTGTTCTTCACTCTCCAAGTACAACCAACGTGCACCTCGTCGGAAAAGACTGCTGCCTGTAATAAAATTGTGCATGGCATGAACTCTATCCGAAGTCAGCTGGATTTTAAGTTTTGTTTAGTGGACAGTTGATGCAAATCAAAGCATATCTGGCGACAATGGTGGAAGCCGGTACAATAGGGTCTTTTAGAAGACTCCTGGACAGGTACGTGAAGCTTAGAAAAATAGAGGGCTATGGGTAACCCTAGGTAATTTTTAAGGTAAGGACATGTTCGGCACAGCTTTGTGGGCCAAAGGGCCTGTATTGTGTTGTAGGTTTTCTATCTTTCTATATCGCTGTTTTTCCAAATGCTGTCCCTGGGCTTGATCTCGAGATTGGACCCTTAAAGTCATAGGATATACTTGTTTGGTCTATTGCCTTTGATGCTGACGTACCAGTTTAAAACATTTTTGTCAAAACAGAAATTAGATCCTGCAGTATTTTGGTGCGCAAACAAATTTTATTTCAATAGAAGAAATAAAACAGGAGAACTAGGAAAATATCATGATGCATGAAATTCATAATTTTGCTTCTGAGTTCCCAGTGAATGGAGAAATCTAGAGTACACATTGGTAACAATAGTATGCATTGTGCATCTCATTGAGATTTTAATCTATGTTACGGATACTCATATGAAAGAAGGAATTCACAAAGCTCCCTTAAGAGTTTCTACTGAAATGTGTCATGGAATATTATCTGAGAAACTACCCTGTTTCACTGGGTAGTTATCCTTCCACATCTCCATCATTTACTGTTTATGGCTTGTAGCCGATAATTAATCATTAGGCAAGTCACTCAAAGAGCTGGTCTTCTAGACGTTGGGGATGCTTTCATTCAAAGGGCAGCTTTTAGGCTCTTAGCCGGTCCTGATGAATGATCACGGCCTGAAACGTCAAAGTTTTATAGAGCGGCAACATTATGTCACAGCTCTTGAACTCAATCCGCTGACTAATGAAGGGCAACACACCTCGTACCGCCTTAATCTCTCTATCAACTTGTGTGACATCTTGAACAAAAGTAAAAAAAAAACAGTCTGCTGGTGAAACAGTAAATGTGTGTGGAGAGTTGGGGGAAGAGAGGAATTGTTGATGTTTTGCGTCAAAGCCCTGCTCGGGACCCTGAAGCAGGGTTTTGATCTGAAATGAGGACAAATCTTTAACCCCTCTTCCCCCACCCCCCAACACCACCTTCTGCAAACGCACAGATGCCAGCTGGCTTCCTGTTTCTTTGGCACTGTTGCTCTAGATTTCTAACATCCACAGACTCTTTTCCCTGCCACACACATTGAAGATATCTTGATGTTTGCTCAATCCATTTTAATATTTGTCATAATTCCCAGGCATGGATTTGATTTTTGTGCATAGACTGAACACTATTCTCCTCTTCCATTAACCCCTTCAATTTCCTGCATGCTGTTTGCTCCACGTGGTATTTTTGAGTTATAATGCCTCTTAGTTGAACATTTAGGTGGCTGACAATATGCATAAGAGGTTTCTGCTTAGTTATTCTGATTTCTTTCACTGTAATCGGATGAGATGATGAAATATTGATAATAACCTTCCAGACTGGGGTATATTTATATTAAAAGGTCTCTGAGATTTGCCACACATAAGCACTAATCAGACTTTAGCAATTAAGGGGTGTGTGTGTGTGTGTGTGTGTGTGTGTGTGTGTGTGTGTGTGTGTGTGTGTGTGTGTGTGTGTGTGTGTGTGTGTGTGTGTGTGTGTGTGTGTGTGTGTGTGTGTGTGTGTGTGTGTGTGTGTGTGTGTGTGTGTGTGTGTGTGTGTGTGTGTGTGTGTGTGTGTGTGTGTGTGTGTGAGAGAGAAAGTTGGGCATTAATAGAGAAAACCTCCACTCCAGAGCATCTGTAAAAGATGGCCATCTGCTGTGGGTCTACAATGTTTGACTCAGTTCATTGGAGAAAGTTCTATAATTTACATTTCCACCTCTTCTCCAGTGAGGTAAGTGGGCATTCTGCTCCCAGCATTAATTGCATCTTAAATGATGTCAGCCTGACATTGTGTGTGTAGGACTTCAGTTTCTTGTGAAGTTAAGGCTGAAAGCAACGCTAGAACTATTGGAATGAGATTCTGATGCTTATACAGAACAAGTCACAGCAAATATCAATTTTATTTAAACTAAAGCTGCCTTGTTAACTCAGCAATGGAAGTACCAAAATCAACATCAGACACAGAAAGACTTCTCAAATGGCATCAATAAGAACAAATATTACAACACCTAAGCTATCACTTGAACTCTGATCAAAGATATAAGCACCAATTGGTTGAGAACCTTGCCAGTTCCAAGTGTCGTTAGTTTACTGTGCTAGCCACCAGAACATTTGGGCAGTCTATCCACACAGCAGCGCTTCAGTCTGACAATCTCTTTCCAGCTCTTTCTTCTGGGAGGAAATTCAGAAGAGTTTTTGTGAGACCTAGGAGTTTCCCCAGAATTCCTTGGCAATCCAGGACCCCTTTCATAGGTTTGGATTAAAATAACTTTACAGCAGTTTTGTCTCCCTCCAGTAGATCTTCTAGTGAATGGGAAAACATCAGAAGTTATTGAAACATCAGAATGGTTGAAATCCTGCTGAAGACCTGAAAGTCTTGAAGCTTCTTTGCGGCCTTTAAACAAACGGAATGATTAACCCATAACTCTTTGGAAGCTGTTTTGCACAACAGCAAATCCGTTTTAAGGACAAATAAAAGTTCTATGATTAGCTATTAGTTTTGACCACATGATTCGAGGGAAAATTCTCAAACAAGTGATGTATTATTTATAGATGGCTATTAAAGATTAGCTTTATTTGTCACATGTACAGTACAATCAGAACGTACAGTGAAATGCCTTGTTTGCATTCAAGACCAGCACAGCCTGAGGAAGTTCTTGATGCAGCCTGTAATTGTCACCATGTTTCTGGCACCAACATAGCATGCCCCCAACTTAATAAACCCAACCCTTGTGTCTTTTTTTTTTGGAAAATGGGAAGAAACTTAAGCACTGAGAGGAAACACGCGCCTTTGGGGAGAACCACAAACTCTTTACAGACAGCGGAAGGGAACGAATTGCTATCTTTTGATCGCTGGCACTGTAAAACGTTGAGCTAACCCGTACACTACCACACTGCATGATCTACTGCACATGATGTGTGATGAAAAAGTTTGGTAAATTAACAATATGTAGATAAATTCTCACCATATTAAGTATTGGGGTTGTGATTAGCACAACGCATTTACAGCTCGGAGTCGGATATTTGGTATTCAATTATGACACCGTCTGTGAGGGGTCTATATGTCCTCCCCGTGAAATGCCTGGGTTTCCTCTGGGTGCTTTAGTTTCCTTCCACATTCCAAAGGTTAGTAGGTTAATTGGTCATTGTAAATTGTCCTGTGATTAAGCGATGGTTAAATAGGTGGGTTGCTGGGCCGGAAAGGCCTGTTCTGCGATGCAACTCTAGAACTAAAAAAAATAAAATGTACTATTAACCTACAGATCCCAGGAAAACATTGGTGAGGATTTGAGATGCCAAAATGTACTTGAGTATTGCCTCCTCTGTTCTTACCATCTGTTTCAGCCAACACATCATTGAAGTTCTGCTGATAATCCTGAATAAAAGAATTGGCACTAAAATTGTATTACCCACACATGCTAATTCAGTTATAGAGTCATTATTGTTTGGCAGGAGATTATTTGGTCAATCAAGTTCACGCTTTCTGTTTATGCAGTCGTCTAGACCATCTCACACTTTGCCAATAGCCCTTAAAATTTATTGTGCTCAAAGGCCTTGTGCAATTCCCTTGTGAAAGGCTTCAGTCAGCCTCATGCTTTCTACACACTTCCTTGGTTGCTATGGACTTGTTGGGCTGAAGGGCCTGTATCTATGCTGTTTTGTTCTATGCCTCTATGACTATGTTTCTGTTTTGTTTTGTAAGTTACAGATCATAAAACCTCAGGTTTTTTAAAATATCTTTAAACCATTGCTTTGATACTGCTCCTCATTTCTTGAATCATTGCCCATTGGGAATTGCTTTGCTGACTTTACCAATTTAAACACTTCATGATCTTGTATACCTTTATTAATTTTCCTCTTAACACTGTTTGTACCAAGAAGAACAACTCAAATTTCCTCAATCTGACTTTGTAGCTGACTGGAACCATCCAACTAAATCTTTTCTGCACCTTCCTAGCCATGATGGGCTAAATAGCCTAATTCTGCTCCTATGTCTTCTGGTCTAGCACTATTTAAATACCCTTAAATGGAGATCAGAGTTGAGCAGATTCCATATAGAGACCCTTCATCAGACTGATGAACCATTCATTAGTCTTTGGTGGAGTAAAATGAGTCACTGAGGGGATGGGCTGTAAACAAAGGTATCTGCTCAAAGAGTAAGTGGGAGAGTGAACAATCGAGGGGGGAAAAATGTGCCAGCTTGTTTTCCTGGTCAGGTGGAGCCAAATTGCAATGTCCGTTGAGGCTGTTGCTCAGACTTGGTTACGTTTTGGGTTAGGATGGCTTTGGAAAGAGCAGGAAGTTGGGGTCAGGTTAGGGTTTAGGAACAGAGATGTGAGGAGTTGAGAGATCAGGCAGGAGTCCAGATTAGAGTGCTTCACAGTCAAAAGGTTAGCAGTCCCCTTGGATGGATGTCAGATCAGCAAGTGCTGTGGATGAAGACCAGTGATGCCGGCAGGCTACTGACACTCCAGGTTGGCCGGTCCCAGTGACCTCCTAGGTCAACGAGTCATAAGTCCGGAGTTCAAGGCCTCGAGTTCAAAGTGCTGGGGTTGACACCAGTGATCAAAAGTCGAAGACCAAAGTTAGGTCTGGAAGTCTAGGTCTGATGGCCAAAGCTCTAGGTCTGATGGCCAAAGCTCCAGGTCTGTGAGTTTGCGAGTTGGCTGGATGCCCAATGTCTTGAGTGCTGCTGGAGGCATCCCCTATTGGAGTTGGAGGCCTGTCTGTGTGTGCATGTGCGAATGGATGGATGAGAGGAAAGAAAGGGATTTGTTTTGCTGTTATGGTGGTGTTGCTGCTTGTTGGTGCCAGAATGTGTGGCAACACACGAGGTGCCCCCAGCACATGCTTAGATTTATTGGGTGATGACACACATGACTAAGGTGAGGGGTCATGGGTTAAGGGTGAAAGGTGAAATGTTTTAAGGGGGAACTTCACTCAAAGGTTGGTGAGAGAGTGGAATGAGCTGCTAGTGGAAGCGGTGGATGCAGGTTCAATTTTAACATGTAAGAAATTTTGATAGGTATATGGATGGGAGGGGTGTGGAGGGCTATGGTCCAAGTGCAACTCGATGGGACTAGGCAGATTACCAATTTGGCATAGACTAGGTGGACTGTATGGCACGTGGCCAAGTGGTTAGGGTGTTTGACTAGCAACCTGAAAGTCGTGAGTTCGAGCCCCAGCCGAGGCAGCATGTGTGTCCTTGAGCAAGGCACTTAACCACACAATGCTCCAGTCTACCCAGCTGAAAAATGGGTCCCGCCAAAAAATACTGGGAGGTCAACCTCGTGACCAAGGGTGAGTCTCGTACTCTCAGTGGCTTCACACCACAGAAACTGGCATAAGCACTGGCCTGATGAGCCAGAGGCTCGGGACAGGACCTCGAGATGGACTGAAGGGCCTGTTACTGTGCTGTCATGTTCTATGACTCTGATGGTAATAGATGAATTTGAACTCTACAAAACACCAGAGACGGAAATCAAACCTAGGTCATTGGAACTTAATCAACATCTCCTGGAACGACAGACAGGTGCTCTAAAATTCATGCTAACTTATAGCTGCCTTAAGTTGGTACGTATCATCCCGATATGATGCAAAGGAATTCATCCACTCTTGAAGATTATGAAATGTTCATTGTTGACCCTGAAAACCAAAACGTTGCTCACGCATCCAAGAAACAGGCTTAAGCCAAGGAAAATGCATGTATTCCAATAGTCAACAAGCTGGCTGGGGAGGAAATCTGATCTGTTGTGTCAGTGTCCATGAAAAACAGGCTAAAACTCCAATGATCGGATTTCTGCCTGCAGGCATTAAGTATTGGGGCATATTCAGATGGTTTGTATGAGATGCAGAAGGTATTGTGTTGAACAAATGGAGTATTCTGAACTTGCTTAACTCTATGAGATGACATGCAATCAGTGAACCTCACTGCAAACTCCTGGTGCAGATCCTCATCACTTGGTGACTAAAATAACCCGCTGAGTCGATTATTTATTGCACAATTTAAGTGTATGTTTTTAAACATTAACTTTCCTAACTTCATAAAATGAAGAAAGCACCAAAGAATATGCTTTTACATTTAAAAAAGCGAGGAAATTAAGAACGTTGCTGGAAAAAGTACCCTCGTTCAAGAAAATTAACTTCGATGCCAACAAGATGGAGTATTAACTTCAACAAAACTGAAAACGAGCACTAATTGTGGCCAAAGCAGAAGCTCTTGTCCACTCTTGAATCTAATCACAAACTTCGGCCATGATCTGCTCGCTGTTCACTCTCTCATGCTGAACCAGACTCCCAGCACGTCAAAACAGCAGCACTTGCTGAGCCTTTAATGCTACCTTCTACCCATTGTACAGTCCGTTTCCTTCATTTATGCATCATAACTGTCTTCAGTTTAACTCTTCCACTACTTAAACTAAACCTAAATGATCGTTAATGCATTCTAGCTAAAAATCAATTTTGCGAGCTTGGATTTGGCATTGTCTATTAGTGCATTTTTTTTCTTCAGTCGGGTAAACATTTCCATCTCTGTTATCCTTGAATATTGTTTCTGTATTTATTAATTTGCTGTAGCTATTCTAGCATTGATTTTTTGATGCCAGAATATGTGGCCGTAATTATGTACATTACGTGTACACATTTGTGTACAACCAGTACGTCCTTGGATATGCTGGCTGTTCACGTAAACAATGTACCATAGTTCACTATGTTTTGATGTACATGTAATAAATAAATCTGAGCCCCACTTCCCAATAGTATTCAATGCCAGCTTCCTGTCCTTATCCATTGCTTTTTCTGTCCCATCTGCAGATTTCACTCCTGTGATGGAAATGTGCTGTGCAAGCTTGGTGCTTTTTAAGGCTGCTGATGCTGAATCATTTTTGACTCTTCCGATTCCTTCTCCTAGAACTGGTACTAAAGCTTCTATAAGTTTTAATTTCTAAGCAAGAAAATCCCAGGCATCATGCATAGAGACACCAAGGAAATGGGCCCTTTAGCCCACTAGGATTGTGTGGACAGGGCCCGTTATTGTGTTGTATCTCTTAAAAATAAATTGGGTAGAACAGTGGCTAATCAGAATCATACTGGTGTATGTGTGAAAGTTGCTGTTTTGCAGCAGCAGTGCATTGCAATACAGAATTAAAAACTATAAATTACACTGAAGAGTATGTATAATTAAATTTAAATGGGTCGTGCAAAAAGCGAAGGAGAATAGTGAGATACTGTTCATTGTTAATTCAGAAGTCTGATGATGGAGGAGAAGAAGCTGTTCCTGAAATGTTGAGTGTACGTCTTCAGGCTTCGGTACACCACCTTGATGGTAGCAATGAGAACAAGGCATATCCTGGGTGGTGGGGACCTCGATGGACGCTGTCTTTTTGGGACACGGTATTTTGAAGGTGTCCTCAATTGTGGAGAGGCTAGTGCCATGATGGAGCTGGCTAAGTGGTCCCCTCCATACCAGATGGTAATGCATCCAGTTAGATTTCTCTTCATCATACACTTGTAGAAATTTGCGGGTATCTTTGGTGACATACCAATTCCCCTCACACTCTGAATGAAATATAGCCATTGCCTTGCTGCTTTTATACTTGCATCAATATGTTGGGAAACACACAAAAAAAATTCTGGAGGAACTCAGCAAGTCAGGGAGTATCTATGGAAAAGAGTAAACTTCAACGTTTCAGACCGAGGCCCTTCATCCTGACCTGCTGAGTTCCTCCAGCATTTTGTGTGTGTTGCTTTGGACTTCCAGCATCTGCAGATTTTCTCATGTTTGGCAATATATTGCGCCCAGGATAAATCCTCAGAGGCGCTGACCCCTAGGAACTTGAAACTGCTTACTTTTTCCACTTCTGATCTCTTGATGAGGACTGATGTGTGTTCCCTTTACTTTTCCTTCCTGAAGCTCTCAGTCAGTTTCTTGGTCTTGCTGTCATTGAGTGCAAAGTTGTTGTTGAAATGCCACTCAACCAGCTGATTTATTTCCTCTCCTCTACACCCCATCGCTATGTGAAATTCTGTCAACAATAGTTCTGTCATTGGCAAATCTGTAGATGGTGTTTTTGAGCTGTGCCCTAGCCACACAGTTGTGGTTGTAGAGAGAGTAGAGTAGAGGGTTAAGCACACATTCTTGAGGTGAATCAGTGTTAATTCTCAGTAAGGAGGAGAGATTACTTCAGATCTGCACAGACAGTAGTCTCTCAATGAGGAAGTCGAGGATCCACTTGCAGAGGGAAGTACAGAGCTTGTTGATTAGAACTGAGGGTGTGATTGTGTTGTGTGCTGAGCTGTGGTCAGTAAACAGCAGCCTGACGTAGTTATTACTGTCCAGGTAATCCAAGGCTGAATGGAGAGCCAGTGAGATTGCACCTGCTATAGACCTGTTATGGTGATCGTCCAATTGTAGCGGGTCCAGGTCCTTAATTAGGCAGGAGCTGATTCTAGTCATGACCAAGCTCTCAAAGCATTTCATCACAGTAGATGTGAGTGCCACTGGACGATAGTCATTGAGGCATTTCACCCTGCTTTTCTTGGGTAGTGGTATGGCCGTTGCCCTTTTGAAGCAGGTGGGAACCTTCGACAGCAGCAGTGAGAAACTGAAAATGTCCTTGAACACTCCCGACAGTTGATTGGCAGGGGTTTTCAGAGTCCTGCCAGGTACACTAATCAGGGCCCGATGCCCTACGGGGGTTTGCCCTCTTGAAAGATGTTCTGACTTCAGCCTCCGAGACAATTCGTAGGGTCACCAGATCCTGCAGAGATTCAGACAAAGTGGGAATAAAAGGTGTAAGCTCTCCTGGTGGTGAAGTATCACCGCTATTCATGATGTTTGGTTTTGCTTTGTAGGAAGCATTGACCTGCAAACCCTGCCAGAGCTGACGTGCATCTGATTCCGTCTTCAAACTCGATCAAAATTTTCTTTGCTCTTTCAAAGAAAAAATAGCTTTCTGTAGTTCGTACCTGGACTTGTATAATTATTGATCAATAGATTTCAAATGGTACATTTAATGTCAGAGCAATGTATACAATGTACATCCTGAAGTTCTTTTTCTTCGCAAACATCCATGAAAACAGAGAAGTGCCTCCAAGAATGAATGACAGTTAAATGTTAGAACCCCAAAGCCAAACTCCTGCCCCCCACCAACACAGAAGCACCAGCAAGGAAACGACTCTCCTCTCCCTACCAGCAAAAAGGCATCAGCACCCTCCACCGAGCACTCGAGCATGCAGCAAAGCATCAATAAAGGCACAGACTAGCAGTATCCCAAAGACTACTCTTTCACCCAGTATTCGACGTACCACAGGCTCTCTCCCAAATGAGGGGAAAAGAGATGTCCCTGTTTCACAGCGAGAGGGGAGACGTACAAAGCGGCTCACTGATTTGTGACGTTGAAAGTCTGTTGCGTCACTTTTTCTGAGCTCTGTGCCTCTGGGCACACGACCAACAGCAAGCCCGCTGCTTCGGATCTTCCTTGTTCTCCCGCGACCCGTCAGTCGTTGGTGGTGGCACCAGCCTTGAATGTGCCCGCCTGCAGAGCCAAGAAAATCCGGCACCCTGGAGGCACACTGGGCTTCTAGAAGAAGCCCGCCTCTTCACTGGTCTTGAATACCACAGATCTAGCCCGCAGAAGACTAGATCTCCTGGTACCTCTACGACTTTTAGTTGGGTATGTGTGGTATGTTCTTGAAAGCACACACTCATCCTCACAGGTGTTGATGAAGTCACTGACAAATGTGGCATATTCGTTCAGATTTGGACATGAATTCCTGAATATTTTCCAGTCCACTGACTCAAAGCAGTCCTATAAGCACTCATCCTCCCCGCTTCTCACCACTGGTGCTGCAGTCTTTAGTCTCTGTCTATGCGCTGGGAGGAGAAATACCGCCAGCTGGATCAGACGTTTCAAGGTGGGGTGGCACAGTAACCGTTTTTGATGGTGTTATAACTGTGATCAAGTATGTTGGCTCCTCTGGTTCCGCAGGTGATATGCTTGCGATAGTTGTTCAGAGATGGCCTGGTTGAAATCCCCAATCCCCCCTCAATGATTGAGAAGTATCAGGGTACGCTGTGTTGTGCCCACTGATTATAGCAGACTCATGAGCCTGCCTGACATTGGTCTGAGGTGGAATGTACACTGCTGGTGGAAAACTCCCTCGGCAGATAAAAAGGATGACACCTGACTGCCAGATGTTCTAGGTAGCATGAGCAGGACCGAGGCAGAACTGTGCATCACGGTGGTTCAATTTCCACCGCTGTCTTTAAGGAGTTTGTACGTTCTTGCTGGGACCATGTGGGTTTCCTCCAAGTTCTGTACTTCTCTCCCTTATTCCAAAGACATACTGGTTAGGTTGAGTAAGTTGTCGCATGCTGTGTTGGTATTAAAGCGTGCCAACACATGAGGGCTGGCCCTGGCACATCGCAAACAATGATGGTAAACGGCACATTTTACTGTTAAGTTTCGATACTCGTGTAAGAAATGAAGCTAACCTTTGAGTTTGTGCCAATGACCAGCCACTCATGTTTAATTCGTCCCATTTCTTTTCTCCCCGCATTCCTATCCGACTCTGCCACTAACCTACACACCAGGGGGCAATTTACAACAGCCAATTGACCTAGCAATCTAGTCTTTGGGATGTGGGACAAAGTTGAAGCACTGAGAGAAAACCAACATGGTCACAGACAGAATGAGCCTGCAGCTCCCCAGGTCAGGATTGAACCTGCCACGGTTTCTGACATATCCAACAGCACCACTTCCGAGCACTTCAACCACTGACTCTCATTGCCACGTTGTATGTACAATAATGGAGTAACTGGCAGATAGATTCTTCAAAGTTCAGAGCAAATTCATTATCAAAGCACATACTGTATATGTCAAATTTGCTATCGAGATTCACTTTCTTACAGGCATTCATGGTAGAACAAAGAGATACAAAAGAATCAATGAAGAGCTACACACAAATCCTGATAAACAACCAATGTGCAAAAAAAAGACAAACTGCAAATACAAAAAAAAGTAATAATATTAATTTAAAAAAATACAGGTCCCCCCCCCCCATCCCCCGGCTATTCGAAGGTAGAGCGTTCCTATGAAACCGTTTGTAAACCGAAATGTCGTAAAGCGATGAAGCAGTTACCATTAATTTATATGGGAAAAATTTTTAAGCGTTCCCAGACCCAAAAAATAACCTACCAAATCAAACCAAATAACACATAAAACCTAAAATAACATGAACATACAGTAAAAGCAGGAATGATATGATAAATATACAGCCTATATAAAGTAGAAATATTGTATGTATGGTGTAGTTTCACTTATCAGAATAGAGAAGACAGCGAGCCAAAATGGATTTGGAGAAAAAAAAATGCACGTACACACCTACGTGCGTACACGCATGCGCACACAACTGCCTGCACAAGGCCTCACGGTCATGGTAGTCTTTCTCGGGGTAAACACACGTATAAAGCGGGCGTCTTTTTGTCATAAAGGCGAAAATCCTCTTTGGTTAGCGAAAACAGGTACTAATGTAGGTCTTTCGCAACAGCAAGCTGTCGTAAAGCGAACGTTCGAAAAATGGGGGCCACCTGTACAATGAACATGAGTTGTAGAGTCCTTGAAAGTGAGTCCATGGATTGTGGAATAATTTTGGGGCTGAGGTGAGTGAAGTTATCCACATTAGTTCAGGAGCCTGGTGGTTGAAGGGTGATAACTGTTCCTGAACCTGGTGATGTGGGACCTGTGGCCCCTGTATCTCCTTCCTGATGGTGGCAGTAGCAAGAAGAGAGCATGGCCCAGATTGTATTGGTCCTTGATGGTGGACGCTGCTTTCTTTTGGCAGCGTTACATGTAAATCTGCTCAAGAGTGGGGAGAGCTTTGCCTGTGATGGACTGGGCTATATCTACCAATTTTGTAGGCTTTTTCTGTTCTTCGGTATTGGTGTTTGCAGATATGTCCAAGGAACATGTGTCTGGTTGGTTGGGGGTGGCATGGTAATAAAGCGGTTAGCCCAATGCAATTACTGTGCCAGAGACCCGGGTTCAATTCTTGCTGCTGCCTATAAGGAGTTTGTACGTTCTCTCCCCGTGTCTGTGTGCGTTTTCTCCAGGTGCTTCAGTTTCCCCTCACGTTAAAAACGTGTATGGGTTAGTAGGTTAATTGGTCACATGGGTGTAGTTGGGTAATGTGGGCTGATTGGCCTAGAAGGGCCAATCACCGAGCTCTCTTTTTAAAAAAAAAAATACTGGACTTACTCTGCATTAATATTGCCCGTTGGCTGGAATTTCAAGCCTTTGTGGCGTCCACAGACCTGAGCTGAATGTGCACATACGGAGCTCCTGCTGAAACCGCATTTTCATCAGGCAAAGAGCTTTATGGGGACACGCATTACACTGCAACATCTTGGAATTATAATTAGACCGCTGCCCTGGAGTAGCACGACTGCTGAACTCAACAACATTTTGAATATGTCAGTTAAGTGGAGTAAGGTACTTAGCTGATTTGAGTTAACCTGTAGATTAAATGTTCAAGCATACCTTTCTTGAATGTTACTAATCATTAGCTTGAGATTCCTGCAGTTTGTTATTTTTTTTAGTGTGTGGCAAATATTTATCTATTTAATGGTACAGCATCAAGTAGGCCCTTCGAGCCACCCCAGCAACCCCCAACAAACCCGATTAACCCTTACCTAACCACAGGACAATATCCAATGACCAATTAAACTACCCGGTAGGCCTTGGAGAAAAGTGGAGCATCCGGGAAAACCCACGCGTTCAACAGGTGTACAGGCACCTTACAGAAGGTGCCGGAATTGAACTCTGGAATGCCCCGAACTGCAATAGCGCCACACTAACCGTTACGCTACGGTGGTGCCGTAATGTAAATAGAAAAAGAAGAGCATATTTATCAGTCTGAGCTCCCCATTATCCTGGGAAGGTGGTCACCGTTAACCAAGAGCTGAGCTAGCTACACATATAACCACAAGAGATTCTGCAGATGCTAGAAATGCTGGAGGACTCGGCAGAAGAGCTAATAACATGTATGGACTGGAATAAATAGCCAGCAATTATCAAACGTCAATGATGAATGGTTTTGGCCCGAAACGTTGTTAGTGGATGGTGGGATTGAGGCCATTATCCACCCGGAGAAAGAACACAGACAGGAAATGTCACCTGGCACTCATCTCTCATGTCAATAGTTTAAAATGCTGCAATAACCACAATCATCTAGGAAGTCATTCTCGTCAGAAAAAACTAAAAGGTTGCAGGTAAATACATTGAGATGTTCAAGTGTGATCAAATTATTTTGGAATACAGGTGTCCCCCGCTTTACGAATGTTCGCTTTACGTCCACTTCGCTTTTACAAAAGACCTACATTAGTAACCTGTTTTCGCATTACAAAGAGGATTTTTGCTTTTATGAAAATTTTTCCCGTATAAGTTAATGGTTCTTCGCTTTACGCCATTTCGGCTTAAGAATGGTTTCATAGGAATGCTCTACCTTTGTGGGGGGGGGGGGGGGAACACCTGCAATCAGGATAGTTAGTGGGGGCTGCATGCTCACACCTCGAGTTACCCGAGTTCACTCGTAACCTTCAGAGCTATCCATGTCGAGGTTCAGGAAGAGTTAATACCCTTTAACTATTCGGCTCCTGAACCAGTGTGGATGACTTCACAAACACGAGAAACTCTCAATACTGGAGGTCCAAAGCAACACACGCAGAATGTGGAGCTACTCAACAGGTCAGGCAGCATCTATGGAGAAGAGTAAACAGTCGGCATTTACTTCATTTATCTCAACACTAAACTGATTCTGCAGCCCATGGACTCGCCTTCAAGGACTTTACAATTGGTATTCTCTATTATTTATTATATATGTATTATTTGTCCAGTTTGTCTTTTGCTCATTGGTTTTCCATCTTTGTAGTTTTTCATTGATTTCATTGCGTTTCTCTGTATCTACAATGAATGCCTGCAAGAAAATAAATCTTTGGGCAGTATTTGTGGATATATATGCACTTCAATAATAAGCTTGCTTTGAATTTTCTCTCTGTGACTGTGAGCACTTGTTGTTGGCACTCCAGTTTCCTCTGACATCTCAAAGGACATCCAGCTTTATAAGCTAAATGGGTAGTTGAGTGGTTAATTCTTGAGGGAGTTGATAAAAATGGGGGGAAAATTAAAAAAATGGGATTAGCGTTGGATTAATATAAATGGGTGCATTTGCATTAATTATTGGCACAGACTCACTGGACCCATTTGAATGCTGTACGATTGAATGACTGTATATTGAGAATTCTGAGACTATTAAGTTTAAAGACTGCATAGCAGAAAAGAAAATTGAAACTGATTCGCTTGTGTTAATGTGGCAACTAGAAAGATAGGATTATTGCTAAATACTTGCTCCTTGGAGTCCATTAGCTGTCTGTAATATTAGCAATTAAATGGAAATAAACTGATGAATATCAGTAAATTTTTATTGTCACTGATGAGTTCTAAATCAACTCGGGTTCCTTTAATTGCCCAAGTAAAAACAAGTTTTAATTCCTGATGCTAAGAGAGTTTTGGGATAATTGCACGTCTCCTTCATCATACAAAGGAACTAAGTTGAGCTTTTGTGGCTATTAGCTGCTTTTTCTTTCAAGATGTGTTTTTCTTTCTCTACCCATCTGACACAAACTGTATGTGTGAGGTAAACAATGCTTTGAAGTGCAAGGATCCTGAGTCCCATCTTTCTCCATCTCAAGTGGCCCTGTTCTTCCCCATTGTGCAGCGACTTCAGTGTTAAAAGACCCCATGAACTTTGGATGTTTATGGTCTCTGATGCAATGTTGGAAGCCAGAAATCCTAGGTTTGTTACCGTTTTGCACACAAATGCTTTACAGCTGGTCTCTAAAAGATTCAAGATTGTTTAATGTCATTTCCAGCACACAAGGGTAAAGGAGAATGAAGTAATTGTTCCTTCTGATTCGATGCAGCACAAAAAAAACACAATAAGATAAAGAACACAATAATAAAAAACAAATACTTAGCTTATATACATTGTTTTTTATGCCCTTAAAATGACGGTAGCTACAAGAGCGACTATATGCAAGGTAACTGACAGGAAATGATAAAAGTATTGGTGGTGGGGGTGTTGTGGGTGTGTTAGTGGTTGGAGCTATTGATCAGACTTGCTGCTCTGGAAAAGTAACTGGTTTCGAGCCCGGTTTGTTTGTGTTGCTGAATCGGAGAGCATGGACCTGTACTTATTTCAATGTTCGACCCAGTGTTCCGTGTGTTTTTAATATATTTGGATTACTTTGGATAGATGCCTGTAATGATTCTCGGCATTGCAAAGCGTGCTGGTCCTTTGGTTGAATGCAGTGCACTCAGTGTGCCAGCTCGAGGATCCCTCCCATTGTCGAGGATCCCTCCCATCCGTCCCACAATGTCTTTGACCTCCTACCACCGGGCAAGAGGTAATGTAGCATTAGGACAAGGACTGTTAGGATGGGAAATAACTTCTTCCCCCAGGCTGTGGGACTACTGAACTCCCTGCCCGCACCCAGCTCTCATCACATGCGAAGTCCCAACAGCGTTATTCTGTTTACTTTTCGACTTGTTTTGTAACTGCACCTTCGGCTAAATGTCAGTCTTCTGGGATATACCTTATTATTTGTTAATTTATTTGTGGTAATATACTTAGTGTTGTATGTGAATTTTAAGTACTGTGTTGTGCACCTCGGTCTGGAGGAACATTATTTTGTTTGGCGGTATTCATGTGTACGGTTGAATGACAATTAACTTGATTTTCATGGTATTAATCTAAGTGTGGCCAAAGGTAACATGCTCTTTGTTAGCTATGCTCATACCTAAAGATCCTAAAATCGCAACTTGCCAGCATCAGTTTAAAAAGTTTGGACATTGTGGCTATAGCCAGGTACGTTCTGTAGTTGAAGCCAGACTGGCCAATTCATTGTTAATAAAGCTAATAGTGTGGTTATTGTTGGCTGTACTTAGACAGGTAAGTGAATGGGCCATACAGCAAATTTGGACGCTGCATTTGAGGCCTTGATGGACGAAGTGGGAAGGAGGAGACTGGCCCAGAGTGACACTCTGAATACCTGCTCAGAAGTCTGTGACAATAGTAAATTGTGGAGACTAATGCCAGAAATATCATGCCTATAAAAAATATTTACCCCCGTTGGAAGTTTTCATGTTTTATTGTCTTACAACATTGAACCACAGTGGATTTAATTTGGCTTTTTGACACTGATCAACAGAAGAGACTCTTGCGTCAAAGTGAAAACAGATCTCTACAAAGTGATCTAAGTTAATTGCAAATTGCCCCCCTCCCTTTAATGTGACACACCAAATCATCACTGGTGCAGACAATTGGTTTTAGAAGTCACATAATTAGTAAATGGATGCCTGTGTGCAGTCAAGGTGTTTCAATTGATTGTAGTAAAAATACACCTGTATCTGGAAGGTCCAACTGCTGGTGAGTCAGTATCCTGGCAAAAACTACACCGTGAAGACAAAAGAACACTCCAAGCAACTCTGTGAAAAGGTTATTGAAAAGCACAAGTCTGGAGATGGATACAAGAAAATTTCCAAGTCTCTGAATATCCCTTGGAGTACAGTTAAGTCAGTATTCAAGAAATGGAAAGATTATGGCACAGCTATAAATCTGCCTAGAGCAGGTTGTCCTCAAAAACTGAGTGACCGTGCAAGGAGGGGACTAGTGAGAGAGGCCACCAAGAGACCTATGACAACTCTGGAGGAATTACAAGCTTCAGTGGCTGAGATGGGAGAGACTACGCATACAACAACTTTTGCCCGGGTGCTTCACGAGATGCATTTTTATGGGAAAGTAGCAAAGAGAAAGCCACTGTTGGTTTAAAAAAACTTAGCGTGCGATCTGGCTTGAGTTTGCCAGAAGGCATATGGGAGACTCTGAAGTCAGCTGGAAGTATGGTCTGATGAATTCAAAATTGAGATTTTTGGCCATCAGACTAAACATGCACAGTGTAATGCGTTGTTTGTATCAAAGATCATCGATGATCTGGTTTGGGCATCCACAAGTGTCCCCATGCTTCCGATGCCAATATCACGAGCCCACAACCCTAAGCTGTATGCCTTTGGAATGTGGAGAAAGCCATAGCAAACCCACGCAGTCATGGGGCAACTGTATAAGCTCCTTAAAGACCGAGGTGGGATTGAACGCAGATCACTGATCGCTGGCACTGTAAAACATTGCACTAACCATTACTCTATTGTGCTACCCTGAGTGAGAAAGACTGTTTTTTCACTCAGATGGTGGCTGAAATCTTGAGGAGACAGCATGAGAAGGGTACGGGATAGATAGGCTCACAATGTTTAAGAAACATCTGGGTGAAGCCTCAAATCGCCAAGGTTTCATCGGCTGGTGCTGATCAAGTGCTGGTAAATGGGATTAGCATGGATTTGTATTTAATGGTAGGCATGGAAGTGGTGGGTCCAAGGACCAAGATCTGTGCAGTATGATTCTATGATCCATCATCCCACTGTCTCGTTAATCCCCTACCACCAGGCGGAGGTACCATAGCATTAGAAGAAGGACTGTTGGGATGGGAAATAGCTTCTTCCCCCAGGCTGTGAGTCTACTGAACAGTCGCTCTGCCACGACCCAGGTCTCATCACATGCGTTGCCAGTAGTGTTATTCTGTTAACATTTTAAACTTGTATCATAAATGCACTTTAAGCTAGATATCAGTCTTCTGGACTCTATTAATATGAGTTATATGTACTGCATTGCGCACCTTGATGCAGAGGAATATTGTTTCGTTTGGTAGTATCCGTGTATATGGTTGAATGACAATAAACTTGAACTTGATAACACTCAATTAGGGCTAGCTCCAATACCTTGCTTTTGGTCTCAGCCTAACCAGAACATTTAGCATGCATCTTTAGTAAAGAATTTTATTCAGAAATCTGAAAGACGTAGTGAATCAGTAAGTTAGTTTATTATTTATTTTAGATTTTTTTTGAACCCCTACTAACTAAGAGAAAAAATCCCTACTAACTAAAAAAAACAAAATCAAAATCATTGGGCGCACAACCCCGGAGCTACACATCATACAACCTTCCAGAGAAGAAAAATATCAATCCGCCAACTCAAATCCATTGGAAGGAAACCATATTAATTAACTCAAATCAGATGATAGTAGTGGGAAAATGAACCCCCACCTTTTCTCAAAATCAAATCGAGGATCAAAAGTTTGACTTCTGATTTTCTCCAAACTGAGACATAGCATCACCTGAGAGAGAACCATTGTATCAAAGTAGGAGCAGAAACATCTTTCCATTTCAACAAAATAGCCCCTCTGGCCAGTAATTTAGTGAATGCAATTACATGTTGGTCTGATAGAGGAATACCATGAATATATTGAGGGATTATACCAAGCAAAACTGTCAATTTATTAGGTTGTAAATTAATTTTTAAAACTTTAGAAATTGTAGAGAAAATAGATTTCCAAAAATGTTTCAATACAGAACATGACCAAAACGTATGTGTGGTTTATTGTTGTTATGTTTACAGAGGTAGTTTAAAAACTTGTCTCGCATACAGTACCATATCATCCATACAAATAATTTCATTACATTTGAGACAGTCCAAGGATGAAGGGAAAGTCCGGTGCAGGTATTCAATAAACTGCAAAGTCTTCAGGTAGATTGTGAAGGCAGGAGTCTTGTACTGTATGAGGACGCCTGATCACAGTGGGAAAGAAGCTGTCCCTGAGCCTGGTGTTACGTGCTTTCAGCCTTTTGTATCTTCTGCCCTTGGGAAGGAGGAAGAAGAGAGAATGTTTAGGGTGGGTGGGGTCTTTAATTATGTTGGAGCTTTTCCAAGGCAGTGAGAGAAGTGTAGGGTAAGTGACAGTTCTCATGACTCTTTAATTTTTAGTAGAAGTTTAAAATGGCATTGATGAAAACTTGTATTCTAGAGTTTTCAGTATGTGTGATATGGGCCGATCAAGGGAAAATCTTTTTGGAAGAAAAAGCAGTTTTTGACTACTACATTAGAAACTATTTATTTACTTTACATAGTTTCATTATTCCTAAACTGGCTTCAAGAATTATTTTTTTTACTTGCCTATTCAAAGTGGAACTCTTATGTGGTTAACTCTCTATTTAATTAAAATCTTTGTATCATCTGAGGGAGGGGGAAAGTTTGCTGTACAGAACAAATGTTCCACTTTCTCGTTTTGTTCCATTCCTTGCTTCTCGACAATGCTGTTTTAAAATAATAAAACTGAAAGCAGCCTAGCCTTCCGACTGTGAGGCACTTCCTACCTGTAGTTACTCTGTTAAGAAATCATTCTTCATCTTGTATATAGCACTGTTTTTTCCTAGTCAGTCCTGATTGTGATGCAATGGAGATGTTTTTAAATGATCCTGTCATATAGTACTATGCACTTTTAAAGGCAAAGGGTGATCATGCCAAATATTGATTTGATTTAGTTTTTTTAAACTGTTTCCTGCTCTTTAAAGTAATTTTTTGATATTTAGAAACCTTTTTTGAAAGCATCCCTATGTATACGTATACATGCGCGCACGCACGGGCGAATGGAATTGATTTCTCTCTCACAGTTGCGACATTTGTTCATGTTTAGAGATATACAAATTGGCATTAGGAGATTTAAAAAAAAAATAGAAATATAACTTTGGATTTCTCTCCAGTTCACAAACCAAATTCTGATTTATTTATCGCATGATCATCGAAACTGAAATGAGGCATTTTACATTACCAGTTAACACAAGGGTGTGCGGGGACAAGCCCACAAGTGTTGGCACCCTTTCTGGTTCCAATATAACCTGTTCAGCTTTCAAAGGCCAATGAAGCATACAAACAGTTGATCACCTGATTATGAACATGAAATGGAAAGGAACAATCCAATAATGCAATGATTCCTTTGGCCTTGCTTCTTCAGTGCCTGTGGAATCGAAGACTCCAGCCACATCAGCATGTTTCCATGAAGTCTTTGCTTTCCGTTTGCAAGCACAGCGTTCAGATACTTGACCATGGACATCCCTTAATGTACCTGAGATAATTAGAATAGCTCACTTCATCTTCCTTCCCTCTTGGATCAACACCTCACAATGAGTCAAAGAAAGTTTCATTGAGAGTCTCAGTTAAGAGACTTCAGAGTTTTCATTGGCTGGGATGTTCAGGGCCAATCAGAGGGTCTGTTGGCAGGAGGTTCAGTGAACCTTTGACTTGATATGATTATAGATGCTGAATGCTGTGGATATTGTAATCAACTGAAACAGCTCTTGTGTTTCTTACTCAATAAGTAGGCAATGTTGGGTTCAGTGCAGTGTAGCTGAATTTCTATCACATAACTCCAAAATAAACACTGCATATGAAGGAATCCATTCACAAAGGAGAAAATCTGCAGATGCTGGAAATCCAAGCAACCCTCCCCAAAAGTTGGGGGAATTCAGCAGGCCAGGCAGCATCTATGGAAGAGGTATAGTCAACGTTTTGGGCCGAGACCCTTCTGCAAGACTGGAGGGAAAAAGATGAGTGGATTTAAAAGGTGGGGAGAGAGAAGCACAAGATGATAGGTGAAACTGGGTTGGAGAGAGTGGTGAAGTAAAGAGCTGGGAAGTTGATTGGCGAAAGAGATACAGGGAGTCTGATAGGAGAGGACAAAATGCCGTGGAAGAAAGGGTGGGGGGTGGGGGGAAGAGCACCAGAGGGAGGTGATGGGTAGGCAAGGAGATATGGTGAGGGTTGGGCACGTTACCAGAGTTCAGAGTTCAAAAAGTTCAAGAAGCTACCCAGAAGGAATGGATGGGGTTGTGCCTCCAACCTGAGTGTGGCCACATCATGACAGTAGAAGAGGCCCTGGATTGACGTATGGGAATAGGAAGTGGAATCAAAATAGGTTTCCAGTGGGAGATCCCGCTTCTTCAGGCGGACAGAGCGTAGGTGCTCAGCGAAGCGGTCTCTCAATCTATGTTGGGTCTCACCGATGTACAAGAGGCCACACTGGGAGCACTGGACACAGTATGTGATGCCAACAGATTCACAGATGAAATGCTGCCTATGACGGGCTTTATTTGATCCAGATACGGCCATTCTCGCCTTTCTGTTTCTAAACGATAGGTGAAATATATCGTTCGCAATGCAGAATGGCAAAGAAATATTTCAGTTATGTGGTGCTGAGATAAACAGCACACAGTCTAACTTGCTGGCTTCTATCTCAAATTATGTATCCAATATTGAAACATACTGTTTTCTGAGAAAAATGTGTATCATTCTCCACTGAGGTTTTAGCAGGTTTGTTGCCGAATGCAGCTTAACTTTGCATAATAGCTGACACCCATATCGTGAACTTTAGAGTTGTTAGTGTTATATCAAAAAATCTGTTTTGTTCCTTGTCCCTACCCAAGACTGATATGAGCACAGGTAGTGTTGAACTCTGCCAAGTCAGCAGATCAAAATTAATGATATGGGGGGAAAAAGTCACCACAAATAAATAGATTTGAATAGGTAAATCAGTTCTCAGAATAAGTAGGCAGTGTTTTCATCTGTGCCAGAAGCAGATCAAAAATGATCCTACAGGTGCAGGCATGTAGCTTAATTTTATATTCCTGAGTTCTGAATAGGAATGAAGCTTTATCTGGCTTGATAAGATTACTGATACTGAATGACAGAAGCAAGTCTGAGGATATTGTAATCAAAAACTGAAACAGACCGCAGGTCTTCTTCCATGGGTGTCATAAATTTAAACAATCTCCCTCAAAAAAGTAATTGGTGGGTCAGCTTTTTTGAACTATGCTCCTAAACTGTGGAACTCAATACTTAAAAGTATAAGGAATGCAGAGTTAGTTGACACATTTAAACACCAGTTCAAAGTATTTAACCTTGAATTAACTAAATTTTTGTTTTGCCTTTTATGCTCATGTTTGCACGTTGTCCCATTGTAAATCATTTTGAACTGCATCATTTGTATAAAAAGTGTTCTATAACTAAGTTATTATTAATAAATATTGGAAATCTCAAAAAAAAGCAGAACTCATAGCGAAAGAGATGAGCAGAGTTAGCATTTCCAGTCAGAAAACCCCAAATCGTTGATATCCAAATTTTAAAATGCAACAGATTCTGCAGATATGATAAATGTGATACCTAATAATAGTGGCTGCTGGGTGTATATTCATTGTCTTCTGCTGCTCTAGCCCATTCACTTCAAGATTTGATGTGCTGTGCCCTCATAATTGCTCTTCTGCACATCACTTTTGTAACATCTGGTTATTTGTCACCTTCCTGTCTGGCCATTCTCCTCTGACCTCTGTCATGAACAAGGTGTTTTCACCTTCAGTGTCTGTTTTTCATGCTGTAGAGACTGTGGTGTGTGGAAGTCCCAGGAACATAGCAGTTATTGGGATACTCAAACCACCCTGTCTTGCCCCAACAATCATTCCTCAGTCAAGGTCACTTGGGTCACATTTCCTTCCCTGCACCCCCCCCCCCCCATTCTGACCAACTGAAGCTCTTGACCATGTCTGCATGCTTTTCTGCGTTGAGCTGCTGGCACATGATTGGCTGATTACATATTTGCATTAATGAGCAGGTGTATATAATAAGTGGCCACTGAGTGTAGTTTTGAAGTCACTCTTGATCATGTACCCTTGCTAATGAAAGGTAGAGATATGTGTTTATTTACCTGCCAAGAGAACCTTATGGATTGGGTCGAAAACAGAAAGTACTGGGAAGATCCATCAGATTTAGTAGCATCCAAGGAGAGGGTAAAACAAGTTAAATTTGTGTAAATTTGATTCTTCCCCCTTCCATTCCAGTCCTGATGATGAGTCTTGGCCAAAAACATCAAATACTTATTCCCCTCCATAGATGCTGCCTGACCTGCTGAGCTCCTCCAGCATTTTGTGTATGTTGCTCTGAATTTCCAGCATACGTTTTTATTTATTTACAGATACAGTGCGGAATAGGCTCTTCTGGCCTTTTAAGCAACCCCCGATTTAACCTTAGCAGAATCACAGGGCAATTTACAATGACCAGTTAACCTTCTAACTGGTATGTCTTTGGACTGTGGGAGGAAACTGGAGAACCCGGTGGAAACCCAAGCATTCCATGGGGAGGACGTACTAACTCCTTACAGAGTACACTGGGATTACACTCCAAACTCCGACACCTCGAGTTGTAATAGCAATGCGCTAACCGCTACTCTACAGTGGCGCTAGAATCAGAAGGTTAGCAATAAGCATTGGAAGTGCCTGTAGTACCTCCCTGGAGTACTTTAAACTAATTACTTTCACTTGTAAATACAAATGAAAGTTATAATATAAAAAGGTTTTCGAACATGAGAGAGTGTTTGCCCATTATCCAAATGCCAGCTGGGCCTGGCAGGCAGAAAGTGGACCAGCTGTGTGTGACACTTCATTGTCATTCATTGTTCTCCTATTTGCAGTAATGAGCTATAATTCACTGATAAGTATATCGCTTCCTGAGATGAACCATATGTGTGAAAATCCCTAAATTTCTGTTGATGTGGTGATTTTCTCTTTCTCTCTCTCTCTCTCTCGCTCTCTCGCTCTTTCGCTCTCATTTTAACTAATAGAGAAGTGTTATTCTGGTTGGAATCTTTCAGCAGTACCAATCCATCTTCCTCTTCTTTATTTGTTTGCAGAGCGGATAATTGTCCATCCAGCAAAAAATTTCAAACCAAGGGCCATGATTTGTCATTTAGACTTGCTCACCAGCTTTTTTTTAATGAATTTATTTTTTATAATGGAACTTCAGTGGTGCAATTAGCACACAGTAGCAAAGATATTCAACAACAAGGGACCTAATTACTAGGATTGTGGGGCTTTGTGGGCTAATCTGTGCCTAAGTGCTGAGCTACAGTTTCAAATGCTTGCCGCTTCTGTTATTGAATGGAAAATCTCTGTTGAATACCCTGCTGTATTTCATTCATCAAAAGTGAATAGCCAGAAGATGCAAAGCTTTGCACTTATTCCTACCCAACCTGTTCAGTAACTGTTTTTGACATATTTTCAAGATCAGTGTTTTCTGTTTCCCTCATCATTTTGATTGTCGTTGCATGTTTAAACATTGTCCATGGACAATGGATTCAGTTTCTTGCAGTAGTTATATAATGAGTAGTTAAATACACTCAGTGTCCTTTTTATTAGGTACATCTGTGCATTAATACAAATATCCAATCAGCCAATCACGTGGTGCCACTCAATGCATTAAAGCCTGTAGAGATGGTCAACAGTGTTTTTGAACAGTGGCCCGTCAGCGCTTGGGAGGATGTGAATATGTAGCTCACTCAGGTTCTTCGATCGAGTACTTAAGGCACTGATTTGCGGCAGTATGGCGTTTTGAAAAGCAGCCAATCAGCAATCGGGATTGATTGGCAAGAACAAATAAAAGTAAGGCAGAGGCAAGCGGAGCGGCGTTTGTTGGAGTTGACGGTGTTAGAGTGGTTAGTTGAGGCTTCAGCTCTTCGGGGCTTCAGCGAGGAGAGGTTTGAGTGAGAGGAGGTGAAAAAGCTGTAGTTAGATGTCCTTCCCCTGTTTATTGTTTCTTTCTTTTATATTTTCACAGATAGAACAGTAGGGATGCCAGGCAGGATAGTCAAATGCACCTCCTGTGAGACATGGGAAGGCCGGGAGTCCTCCAGTGTCCCTAATGAGTTCACCTCCAGCTTCTATCGTGCTGGGTTTAGAGCTGGAACTGAACTGGATGAACTCTGGATCATCCAGGAGGCTGAGGGGATGATAGGTGGGACATGTGAAAAGATAGTTACACTCAAGGAGCAGGATATAAGAGACTGGATGACAGACAGGAAAGGGAAAGGGGTTAAACAGCTAGTGCACAGCGCCCTTATGACCATCCCTCTCAACATTAGGTATACTGCTTTGGATGTTGTTGGGTAGAGGATGAGCTAGCCGAGCTGTCAGGTCTCTGACACCCAAGCCTGGCTCTGTGAAAAGGAAGGGAAGGGGCGAGAAGAGGCAAGCAGTGGTGATGGGGAATGGACTGCAGGTTCTGTCGAGATTCCCGGGTGGTATGTTGCCTCCCAGGTGTCAGGGTCTGGGACATCGTAGATTGAGTCCTCAGTGAGCAGCTGGAGGTCATGGTCCATGTAGGTACCAGTGATATAGGTAGGAAAAACGATGAGGTCCTGCAAAGTGAGTTCAGGGAGTTAGGTGCTAAATTGAAGGACAGGAGCACCAAGGTTGTGATCTCAGGATTGTTATCTGTGCCACATACTAGTGAGACCAGAAATAGGAAGATCATACAGTTTAACTCATGGCTCAAGAGTAGGTGAAGGAGGGGGGTATCAGAATTTTGGATCATTGGGCTCTCCTCCGGGGAAGGTGGAATCCGTACAGAAGAAATGGTTTGCACCTGAGCTAGAGGGGGACTAATATCCTAGTGGGAAGATTTGCTAGTGCTGCAAAGGTGGGGGGAGGGTGAGGAGAGAGGATGGTTAAACTAGAGATGCAGGGGAATGGGAACCAGAGTGCCAGAACAGATGGTGGAGAGGTTGTGGAGATAGATGTTGTTAAAACCTCAGGAAAAGGTCAGAAATCATAAGGTTGAGCTTGGTGGGACTCATGTTCTGAGTGGTGTATATTTCGATGTAAGAATTATTGTAGGAAAGGGAGTTGAGCTCGGCATGGATCAGCACATGGAATTATGTGGTAGCAATTAGTGAGACTTGGTTGCAAGAGGGGCAGGACTGGCAGCTCAATATTCGGTACTTTTGTTTTATGTGCGACAGAGCTGGAGGGTTTAAAAGGGGAGGGGTGGCCATATTAGTTTGGGAAAATATCACGGCAGTGCTCAGTCAGGGGCAGACTCCAGAACTCATTTAGTGAGGCCTTATTTGGGGGGGGGGGGGACTGAGGAATAAGATGGGTATGACGATGTAAATTGGGCTACTGTATATTACAGACCACCCAAAAGTCTGAGGGATTTAGGGGAACAAATCTGTAGAGAGATTGCAGACTATTGCAAGAAACATATTGTTGTTATAGTAGATGATTTTAACTTTCAAAATATTGACTGGGATTCCATACTGTAAAAGGACTAGATGGGATAGAGTTTGTCAAATGTGTTCAGGAAAGTTTCCTTCATCAGTACACAAAGTCCTAACGACTGTGCAATACTTGATCTCCTTTAGGGAATGAGACAGGGCAGGTCATAGAAATTTGTGTAGGACAGCACTTTGTATCTAGTGATAATACCATTAGTTTCAAAGTAAATATGGAAAAAGATAGTTCAGATCCATGGGTTGAGATTCTGAATTGAACAAAAGCCAATTTTGGTGGTATCAGAAAGGTTCTGTGTAGATTGGACAGGCTGTTTTCTGGCAAGGGTGTACTTGGTAAATGAGAGGCTTTCAACAGTGAGAGTACTTTATTACTTTATTGTCGCCGAACTATTGATATTAGAGCGTACAATCATAGCGATGTTTGATTCTACGCTTCGCAGTCCCTGGAGTACAAATCGATAGTAAATATAATAAAAGTTTAAATTACAAATCATAGAAAAGGGAATGTAAGGTGGCGCAAAAAAAAAACCTGAGAGACAGTTCCGGATATTTGGAAGGTACGGCCCAGATCTGGGTCAGAATCCGTTCAGCAGTCTTATCACAGTTGGAAAGAAGCTGTTCCCAAATCTGGCCGTACAAGACTTCAAGCTCCTGAACCTTCTCCCGGAGGGAAGAGGGACAAAAAGTGTGTTGGCTGGGTGGGCCGCGTCCCTGATTATCCTGGCAGCCTCTGCTCTGACAGTGTGTGGTGTAAAGTAAGTCCAAGGATGGAGGATTGGTTTGTGTGATGTGCTGGGCTGTTGATCTTCTGCAAAGGTCGTGCAAAGCTCATATGTGCCTATGAGAATAAAAAGTTTTAAAAAGCAGGTTCAGGAATCAGTAGTTTTGAAGAAATATTGAGACCCTGGTTAAGAAACAAAAGGAGATACATACTAGGTATAGGCAGCTGGGAACGAATGAGGTACCTGTGGAGTATCAGGAATACAAGAGAACGCTTAAAGAAATGAGGAAGGCTAAAAGAAGGCATGAAGTTGCCCTAGCAGACAAGGTAAAGGAGAATCTTATGGAAATCTACAGATATGTGAAGAGCAAAATGATTGCATGAGACAAAATTGGGCCCTGGAAGCTCTGAATGGTAATACATGAGTGGAACCAAAAGAGACGGGGGAGATCTTAAATGGATTTTTGTATCTGAATTTACTCTGGAGGTGGACAGTGTCGATAGAAGTGAAGGGTAGCAGCAGTGAAGTCATAGACCCTATATAGATTACAGAGGAGGAGGTGCTTGCTGTCTTGAGGCAAACTAGGGTGGATGAATCCCCAGGGCCTGACGAGATGTTCCCTCGGACCCTTTGGGAGGTAGGGGCCCTAGCAGAGACATTTTAATCAGCTTTGATGACAGGTGAGGTACTGGGTGGATTGGGGGGGTAGGTAATGTTCAGCTGTTTAAGAAGGGCTCTAAAAATAAACCAGGAAATTATAGGCTGGTGAACCTGACATCAGTAGTGGGAAAGTTATTGGTTGGTATTCTATGGGACCCAGACATGAGTATTTGGATGGACGTGGACTAATTGGAGATAGTCAGCATGACTTTCTGTGTGGTAGGTTGTGTCTACTCTATTCTTAGAGTTTTTCAAGGAAGTTTCCAGGAAAGTTAATGAAGGCAACCCAATGGATGTTGTCTACATGGACTTTAGCAAAACGTTTGACGAGGTCCCACCTGGGTGGTTGGTTAGGAAGCTTCAGTTGTTCGGCATTCAAGATAAGGCGGTAAATTGGATTAGACATTGGCTCTGTGGGAGAAGACAAGGAGTGGGCGTAGATGGTTACCTCATTTGCTGGAGGCCTGTGACTAGAGGAGCATTTGCAGGAATTGGTGCTGGGTCTGTTATTGTTTGTCATCCTTATCAATGATCTGGATGATGACGTGGTTAACTGGATCAGCAGATTTTCAGATGACATGGAAAATAGTGGACAGCGAGGTAGACTCTCGGAGTTTGCACCAGGATCTGGACCAGCTGGAAAAATGAGCTAAAAAAATGGCAGATAGAATTTAATGCAGACAAGTGTGAGGTATTGCACTTTGGTAGGACCAACCAGGGTAGATCTGACACAGTGATCACTAGGGATCTGTGAGCAGTGATCCATAGTTCATTCAAGGTGGCGGCACAGGTAGATAATAGTGTAAAGGAAGCTTTTGGCGCATCGGCCTTCATAAACCAACACATTGAGTACTAGAGGTGGGATGTTATTTTTAAGTTTTATAAGATGTTGGTGGTAATTTGGAGTACTGTTTGCAGTTTTGGTTACCTATCTTCAAGGAAGATGCCAGTAAGGTTGAAAGAGTACAGAAAAAATTTACAAGGATGTTGCCCAGACTGGGGGACTTGAGTTTATAAGGGAAGATTGAATAGGTTAGGACTTTTTTCCTTGGTATGAAGAAGATTGAGGGCAGATTTGATAAAACCATTCACTGTCTCTTAATATCATTGGATGTTAATGATTTTTTAAAATTTAAAAGCTTTGTCTTTTTTTTTACACAGAATAGTGTGTGCATAGAATGCCCTGTCAGGATGGTGGTAGAGGCAGGTATATTAGGGGCATTTAAGAAAATCCTAGATAGACATATGGGTGCTAGGAAAATGGAGGGAGCGCAGGAGGGAAGCATTAGATTTACCTTAGAGTAGGTCTTAAGTTCAGCACAACATTGTGGGCAGAAGAGCCTGTGAACTGTACTGCAGTGCTCTATGTTCTAAAAACATTTTAAATGTAATTTAGTGAACCTACAGTGTGAACTTTGGCTATGGTGGAGTGAAATTACATGTGAAAAGAGAAAAGAAAAGAAAAAGAAATGAGGCTCTGAGGAGAATTATTATTCGTCAGTGAATTAGTAATACAGTGAATTCCAGAAAATTGAGCTGTTGGTCAATCAGGACAGTCTTGCTTATTTGGGACAACTCTTGAAGAACAAAAACCAATTAAAAATAGCTGGGATTGCCTTTGTTTATTTGGGACAGGAGACTTCTGCCAAACAGCTTCTAACTAGTGTCAATCACATGCATGTATGTGGGCATTAGAAACAACACCGTACTTAGAGTGAGCACTTTTAAAATAGTGTCAGTTGTGTGTGTTTGTGTTCAAAAAGCAGTGATTTTTGTCACTGATAGTTGGTGAGAAATAAGCTGCAAGGGAATTCCAAATTGCTTTGCACGTTGTGGTTTCAAGCAATCAGACTTGGAGAAGGCACAAACAGCCGAGAGAGAAAATAAAACAATTTCACTACTTCAACAAGTTAAGAACTACGAAGAACTTGAAGGTATTGACAATCATCTTGAATGTCTCACAGTTTCATAGTAATGTAGTATTGGTACTGGGACAGATCACTAACCCTTAGGCTGCACTGGACTCTCAGCTCTCACCTGTGGCTCTGTGTGCACATGACAGTGGCTACACCCCGGTGCACTGGTTTGACAGGTAGGCTAAACTAGGTGAGGGTAGTCAGAGGGCCTCGTGCCCTGGTCAGATAAGGACAAGCCTGACCTAGCATGCGAAGTCGGCTCTGGCGGACTGGTTGGATGAGATCAATAATGAGGTCCAACGGCCAGGAAGGGGGTTCTGCAATGCTCTGTGGAGAGTGAGGTGCATGACGAGGCTCAGAAGGAATCGTGGTCGTCCACTGCAAGCAAGGAAAAAGCCAGTTGTGATGACTACTTTCACCACTGGATCCAGACTAACGAGGTCGAGAGAGTGGTGCTCCTTAGGGCAACGGCTTTTCCAGTTTAAAAGCTTTCCCATCTAGGATTCCCGTCATCATTAGATACGATGGACACCACCAGCCTTGGTAGTGTTCTATTCATACTCGATTAAATTGCAGTTTGTCTTTTATACCTTTTTAACTATTTCTATGAAACATTGGCTAATTGGGGCAGCTGCTTAACTGGGGCAAAATGCACTGGTCCCGATGTGTTCCAATTAAATGGAATTGATTGTATACATTACAAAGCAAGTTAAAGAGTGCTTGAAGAAGATTCATTAGGATATAAAATTCAAAAGGAAATTAAATAATTGAAAATAAAATCAAATGATAATTAATGAACCAAAACAATCTAGACAATCAGTACAGATGAGTACAGCACTCTGCTCTTTCATGTGATTGGATAAAATTGTATTTTGTCTTGTAGCTGTGCATGATGCATTCAGTAAGTATCATTGAGTGTTACTAATTGCTTTTATTACTTATTGTGAATAATTGTTTTTAAACGTACAGTGTTACAAAACCTTTATTTAAGACTAGGAGTGTCGTAGTCTCTCAGTTTCACTGGCCAGGCATTAAGCTGTAGAATAAACTTGAGCTGCTGTGTGCAGTGGTAGCCCAGGTCAGGGTGTAAGTTCCATAGGTGCTGTCGTCTGATATTCAGCTTGTTTTTGGCATCCATACCTGAACTTGAGCTTTGCTATGTAGAAGTCAGAGTGTACGGGAGGTCGAAAGCCAGCACTTCTGACCCACTGAACTGTTGCTGGACTTGCTGTCGAATCTGTTGGTGTTTCTAGTAGTTGTTCAGAACGGGGAAGAAAAGTGATGTAAGTGACTTTGACCATACAGGAGGTAGCTGATAAAGTGGCCACTGAGTGCAAAGGCACAATGCCTGGCTGACAGAAGTCATCATAGAGTGGGTATGTCCTCAGACTGTGAGTGGCCACTATGAAGTGGAACCTGTCTTGCCAGGTGGATTAGCCACAGAATGCAGAACCACAGATTTCCACAGGACCAAAAACCCGAGTCGTGTGTGTGACTCAGCCCACTGAAAAATCTATGGAAATTTTTGCAGGGATGGACTAAAGCTCAGTTCTGTCACAAGGAGTCAAATCCTATCAACTAGGTAATATATACATAAAGAATTCTATCAGCACATTTGCAAGCAGGGTAACCATGTGCTTTCAGACAAAGGTTAAATGTATGATTTTTTTTCACATCAGCATTGTCCATTAGATAATATTATATCTTTGTTTCTCTTGCAACCAAACCAAGTATAGATGATCGTACTACTGGAGATGAGAAGATCTGCTCTCTGCACACTAATCCTCATGATCTACAGATGCACAGTGGAGAGCATCCTCACGTGCTGCATCATACCGTGGTCGGGAAACTGCACTACAGCAGATAGGGACCCTTTACATCAGTAATTAAAGCTGACCAGCGCATCTCCGGCACCAGCCGAACTGCCATCAAGGACACACGTACTGCATGCAAATAGGTGCCAGGAGAAAAAGCCGGCAATATCATGAATGATCCCACCCACCCCCATGGACTTTGTCCCACACTCATCAGGGAAGAGGCTACACAGCATCCACGCCAGGACCACGGGACTCAAAAACAGTTTCTTCCCCAAAGCCGTCAGGCTGATCAGCACCTCCTCTCATTATCCCCCCCCCCCCCAATCCCCACCACCACTACATACACATCAGATGTCACTTTATGTTGATGTGTAGGGTAACATAATTGGGAGAAATGTACATGATTCACAATCACAGACATGGATTTGGGGTTTTGCTTTAGGAAGCTGGTCTGACATGATGACGTTACTACATAAAAGGATTTTAGCACGCTTTTGTTGTGTTGGTTTTGGAGCTCAATAAAATGAGTTGTGGATTTCGTTAAACATAAAATGCCTCACTTATTTTATCTGAGGAAACCAACACATACAATCTGTGTATGTACAGTATATAACAGTTACTTGTACATTCTGTTTATAGGTTTGCTTTATATTTATATTTATTGTGCTTTTTTATTGTGTTCTTTACACTTACTGTGTTTTTTCATGCTGCATCAGATCGGAGTAACAATCATTTCATTCTCCTTTACACTGTGTACTGAAGAATGACAACAAACAATCATGAATCTTGAAGCCGTCTGATAGGATAATGCCAGTGGTGGCTCTTGGGGGAAAAGCCTGCCAATTAGCCATCATCTTTCCCATAGTACTGCCAGATTTACACATTTAAGGACAGATCTCTCTCCCTTCTGAAATTTGCTCATGCTGAACTTTTAGAGAGTACATTGCAAATAACTGAAGTAGTTTAAATCTGTCATCTGCTTTTATCTAATATTTAAAGTATTCATGACTCTCCTACCAGTGGAAACATTTTTGTCATATTTTCCCATCAAGCTTTTGAACACCACTATTGAATCTATTTGTTATTGGGATACAGTGCAGAATAGGCCCTTCGAGTCATGCCACCCAGCAATCCGAATTCACCCCTAATCTAATCAGGGGACAATTTACAATGAGCAGTTAACCTACCAACCAGAACGTCTTTGGACTCTGGGAGGAAACCAGAGCACCCGGAGAAAACCCACATCATCATGGGGAGAATGTACGAACCCCTAACAGATAACGGCAGGAATTGAACGTGGATCACTGGCATTGTGCTAACCATTACACCACTGTGCCACCCTATACTATTACAGTACAGTGCCACTCTTTTTTACTGTCTTTGCATAAATTGAATAAACCAAGCTTCTATTATCTTTTGATTGCTGTCTCTCAAGCCTAATAACATTAAAGCAAACCTCCCTTGCATCTTTTCCAAAGACTCCAAATGGAGCAATTTTAAGGTGATGGGGGTGAGTCGGAGGTAAGTTCCTTAAATAAAGACTGGTGGGTGTTTGGAATGCCTTACCAGAGGAGGTGGCGGACACAGATGCATTAGGGGGCATTGAAGGAACTCTTGGATGGGCACCTGGGTGCATAAAAATAGGAAGGTTCGGTAGGAGGGAAGGGTTAGATTGATTTTAGAGTTGGTTGAGTGATTGGCACAACATCATGGGCCGAAGGGCCTGCATTTTCCTGTAATGTCCTATGATTTTTCTGTAACTTGATACCCTTCCTGAGGTACTGCGTCAAGAAATGTGACACGATACTACCACTGGAATCTACCTGTGTTTTGCAAGAAACTTCAGAAAATCTTACTAGTTTTGAATTCCATTCTGTAGGTGAGGTCGTAAATCCCTTGTTTAGTCTTGCTTGTCGAGGCAGTTTCAAAACTTGGTAAAAGCTGAGAATGTTTACAACATGTCAGGTTGTGAATGGGGTGAATGGGGAAGTGAAAGCACAAAGCAGTACACGATGTTATAAACACGAGGGGTTCTGCAGAGCAACCCACAGAAAGTGCTGGAGGAACTCGGGATTCTGTAGATGCTGGAAGTCCAGAGCAACGCACACAAAATGCTGGAGGAACTCGGCAAGTCAGGCAGCATCTATGGAGGGGAATAAACAGTCGACATTTGGAGTTGAGTCCCTTCAACGGGACTGGAAAGGAAGGGTGAAAGATGCCCAAGTAAGGTTGGGGGAGGGGAAGGAGAATAAACTCAAAGGTGATGGGTGAAGCCATGTGGGTGGGGGACGGGGTTGAAGTAAGAAACTGGGAGGTGATAGGTGGAAAGGGTAAAGAGCTGGAGAAGAAGGAATCTGATAGGGTAGAATGGACCATGGGAGAAAGGGAAGGAGGATGGGCACCAGGGGAGAGGTGATAGGCTGGTGAGGAGAAGGGGGCCAGAGTACGGAATTGAAGGTGGGGGGGGGGAGAAGTCAGTGGAATTTAGAGAACTCTGTGTTCATACCATTTATGTTAAGGCTTTATGTTAGTATAGGGTTTTTGATAAGTTGGAAATGCGCCTTCCGTGTTCCCTCATGTATATATGCTCCCCAAACACTAGACAGATTCTCTTTTTGCAGCAATTACATGAATGATGAATTATTTTGGTAATGCTGCAGTGACTGGACACTTGTACTCAATAACCACTTTATTAGGTGCAAGAGTGGCGTCTGGTGTGGCATTGTGCTGCTGTAGCCCGTCCACTTCAGGGTTTGACATCTGTGCTTGGAGATGCTCTTCTTCACACTATTGTAATGCATGATTATCTGAGCTACTGTTGCCTTTCTGTCAGCTTAAACCAGTCTCCTCTGACCTCTCTCATTAACACGGCATTTTTGCCCACAGAAGCGCCTCTCACTGGCATTTTTTTGTTTGTTTTTCACACCATTCTCTGTAAACTCAGACTGTTGTGTGTGAAAACCTCAGGAGTGCAGCAGTTTCTGAGATGTTCAATCCAACCAGTCTGGCACCAGCAGCCACTCCATGGTCACAGTCAGCGAGATCACACTTCTTCCCCATTCTGATGTCTGGTCTGAACAACAACTGAACCTCTTGCAACACACACAATGTACTGGAGGAAGCTAACAGACCAGGTAGCGTCTATGGAAAGGAGTAAACAGTGGACGTTTTGGGCCAAGACCCTTCATCGGGACTGGAAAAAGATGAGGAGAAGCCTGACTTTCCCTTCCTTACCAGTCCTGATGAAGGGTTTCAGCCTGAAACATCGACTGTTGACTCTTTTCCATAGATGCTGCCCAGCCTGCTGAGTTCCTCCAGCATTTTGTGTGTTTTGCTCCAGGTTTCCAGCATCTGCAGAATCTCTTGTGTGTTGGAATATGTCTACTACTAATCTACTTTGAGTGCTATAGGTAAGGTATGTTCAGTCTAGTTTCGATCAGAATTTTTGCAGTTTCAGCACTTGATCCTGATAGAATTTATTGCATTTGTATTAGATCAGAAGTAGCTTTATGTTTCTTTTAAGTTCTGAAAGTGAAGTTATGGAAGTGAAGTTAGAAGTAATTAGCTAAACTATAACTTGGCAGCACTAAGGACATGGTATTAGTTAAAGAGTCATACAACGTGGAAACGGGCCTTTTTGCCCAACTCATCCGTACTGACTGTATTGCCTACTGAGCTAGTCCCATCTGCCCGTATTTGGCCCATACCCCTCCAAACCTCTCCTATCCATGCACTTGCCTAGAAAGCGTTTAAACGTTGCTAATGTGCCCACCTCAACTGCTGTTTCTGGCAGCTCATTACAAAGGTGCACCACCCTTTGAAGGGGCTGCACCTACTGTCCCTTTCAAATCTCTCACCTTTGATCTGAAAATTGTACTCTTGTTTTTAGTGCCCCTTCCCTGAGGTGAAGACCACATCTTTCACCCTCATGATCTTGTAGACCTCTGTCAGGTGTCCCCACAAAATCATTCAGGGTTTTCCCCAGTCAGAAGCCCTGGATGAACAATGAAATCTGGAACCTGCTGAGAGCCAGATCAGAGGCATTCAAATTCAAATTTGGAGGTCAAGAATGCTACAAGAGGTTGCAGGTATGATCTCTGGAAAGCCATCTCTCGAGCAAAGTGGTTTCCAGAGTAGACTGGAATCGGAGAGGGATGCTCAACAGCTGTGGCAGGGTTTGGCTGCCATAACCACCTACAAAGCTAAATCTACAACACAGAGGACACCAGAGCTTCGGTTCCAGATGAGTTTAATGTCTTCTATGCTTGCTTTGACCAACAGAATAGGGAGGGTCCATTGTGCATCCCTATGCCTCCCAATGATCCTTTGGTCTCAGTATCTGAAGTTGACGTGTGGGCTGCCCTCAAGAGTGAATCCAAGGAAAGCATCCAGTCCAGATGGAGTACCTGGCTTAGTACTGAAGGCCTGCGCTGACCAACTGGCAGGTGTGTTCATGGATATCTTCAACCTCTCACTCCGGCAATGTCTGGTACCCACCTGCTTCAAGCAGGCTTCAATCGTACCAGTGCTCAGGAAGAGCTTGGTAACCTGCCTCAATGACTATCGCCCAGTGGCACTTAGATCCACTGTGAAGAAGTGTTTGAGAGGCTGGTGCTGAAGCATATCACCTCCTGTCTGAATGTCAGTTCTCCTACCCAAGCAACAGGTCTTCAGCAGATGCTATCTTTCTGGCTCTTTACACAACCCTGGAATATCTGGACAGCGAAGATACATACTTCAGGATGCTCTTTATCGATTACAGCTCAACATTTAGCACCATCATCCCCTCAAAACTAATCAGTAAACTCCAAGACCTGGGCCTCAATACCCCTTGTGCAATTGGATCCTGGATTTTCTCACTTGTTGACCCCAGTCAGTTTGGATTGGCAGAAACATCTCCTCCACAATCTGCATCAGTAGCACCGCTGGGATATATACTTGGCCCCCTGCTCTACTCGCTTTACACCCATGACTATGTGGCTAAGTGCAGCTCCAACGTTTATATACAAGTTTGCTGATGACGTGACTGTTGTGGGCTGTACCAGAGTAGGTGATGAATCAGCATACAAGAGCGAGACTGAAAACTTGGCTGAGTGGTGTCATAACAACAACCTCTCCCTCAATGTCAGTACGACCAAGGAACTGATTGTAGATTTCAGGAGAGGGAAGCCAGAGGTCCATGTGTCAGTAATCGTCAGAGGACCAGAGATGGAAATGGTCAGTAACTTTAAATTCCTGGGTGTCACTATCTCAGGGGACCTGTCCTGGACCCATTGTATAAATATAATTTCAACAAAAGCACAACAGTGCCTCTACTTCCTCAGGAGTCTGTGGGGGCTCGGCATGTCATCGGAAACCTTGGCAAACTTCTACAGATGTGTATGGAAAGTGTACTGACTGTCTGCACTACGGCCTGGTGTCAGAACACCAATGCCTTTGGGTGGAAAATCCAACAAAAGTTGGTGGATTCGGCCAGTACATCACGGGTAAAACCCTCTCAACCATTGAGCACATCTATGTGATGTAGAAAAGCAGCATCCATCCTCAAAGATCTTCGCCCAGACCAGGCTCTTTTCTTCCTGCTGTCATCAGGTAGAAGGTACAGGCGCCTCAGGACTCGCACCACCAGGTTCAAGAACAGTTACAACCCCTCAACCATCAGGCTCTTGAACAAAAGGGGATAGCTACACTCATTTAAAGACTTTGTTATATTGACATTTCATGCTCATTATTTATTGCTATTTATTTATATCTGCATTTGCACAGTTTACAGTTAACAGTTCCTGACGTTTATAGTATACACTTACTGTTCTATGGATTTGCTGAGTTTGGCCCGCAGGGTTCTATGTGGTGACATATATGTACTCTGATAATAAATTTTACTTTGAACTTTGAACCTCTAGTTCCAGTTTCACCTAAGTTCAGTGGAAGTAGACTGCACTGAAGTACGTTCTTCAAAATTGTACGCAGTTTTGGTTATGGTTGGAGTTGTATGTTTTGCATGGATGCTGCAAATAACAATCAGTGTTTTAGGTTTGGTTGGGTAACACTCACACACACACACACACAGTGCTGGAGGAATTGAGCAAGTCAGGCACCATCTATGGAGGGGAACAAACAGTCGACTTTTCGAGCCAAGATCCTTCATCAGGTTCTGGAAAGGAAGGGGGGGGGGGGTTTGAAGTCAGAATAAGATGGGGTAGAGGGTGGAGTACAAACTGGTAGGTGACAGGTAGGAAAAGGGGGGAGAGTGGGGAAGGGGGAGTCAAGTAAGAAACTGGGAGGTGACGGGTAGAAAAGATGAACAGGTTGATTTTTTGCTCTTTTTTAAAATCGTTGGGTCTGAATACCCACTCTTAATAATTCAGAAACAGCTTTTTGCGCTCTGACATCAGATATCTGAACCATCCATGAACCCATAAACACTACCTCATTATTCGTTTTTTTATTAACACCATTTATTTGTTTTAGTAATTCATAGTAGTTGTATGTCTTTTCACTGTACTGCTGTAAACCAACAAATATCACGTCATCTAAGTGATAATGAATTAGATTCTGCTGGAATCAGATGTGCAACAATTGCATTGTGATTGCTTCTGGTGAGCTGGAGGATAGCTGCATTTGCCACTGAAGCCCAAGATTGTGAACTTGGCCAAAATCCACAATTTTATGTTGTTAAGGTGGTTTACACCCAGCAGCAAGCACTGAATCTGACCCTGAATGATTTTTTTTTGGGACCTGCCTCAGTTGGACACGGCTGTTGATGCTTGGCTGGGCAATAGTCACAGTAGGGTGCCAGATTTTAAGTGCATGCTCCTCACGCTAGCCAAGCAGTAACAATGTGCAGTTATGTGTGCCAAACGAGAGAGAGAGAGGTTGCAAGGGGGAAAAGGCTTAGAAATGTGCCAAGAGGGATTTTCTTTGTGCCAAGAGAAGACCCAAGCAGACTCTGGAAGAAGAGGCCTTGACGGGTATCTTCCAAGTTTGAGATTCATCGTGTCATAGAACAGCACAGCTCAGAAACAGGCCCTTTGTCGTATCTAGTCCATGTCAAGCTATGCTGCCTAGTCCCATCTACCTGGACCTGGTCCACAGCCCTCCATACTCCTCCCATCCTTGTGCCTAACCAAACCTCTCTTCAATGTTGAAATCAAATCTCTCCCACATGGAGAAGTTTCACCTGACAGGATATCTCAAGATGAGCTTCAGGATGCTGCAAGTACTGTTGTCTTGTACAGACTCACACAAGCCACACAAACTGAAGTCGCTAGTGACCTGCAAACTGAGAGAGATTGCAATCATCTTTCTTTTGAAATATTAAGTTAAATGTTAAAGTCCTTGTGTTCCAGTTGTCCACATTTCTTGTTTTTGTTTACACAATATTTTCAGTGTATTATAGTTTTCTATTAATTTACTAATTTATTTATGACCACTGAACCATCAAATGATTTTGTACAATATGTCGTCATCTTTCATCCAGGCTCTGGCAAGCACCCAACGTGATAGTTATGGGGTTTCTTTTTAATGACGTGATGTGTGGGGGGGGGGGGGGTCAACTTACTGTTTTAAGTTACTTTTGAAACAGTTTCTACAATTTTACTTTTCATGAAGGTTTCACAATGTTGCCAAAGCAAAACTAAAAGTACTTTGTTCTGTTTCCATGAATTTCAAAGTTCAAAAAAGTTCAAAGTAAAATTTATTATCAGAGTACATGCATGTCACCACATCCAACCCTGAGATTCTTTTTCTTGCAGAAATACTTAGCAAAGCTATAGAATAGTAACTGTAAACTGGGTCAGTGAAAGAGGAACAGCGTGGAAGACAACAAACTGCACAAATGCAAATAGAAATAAATAGCAATAAATAATGAGAGCATGAAATAACAAATAAGAGTGCTTAAAGTGAGATTGTTGGTCCTGGGGACATCTGAGTAGATGAGTGCATGGACATTGGAAACATACTAGACATAGAACACTACAGCACAAAAAAACAGGCCCATTGACCCACACCCAGACCATAGGCCTCTGTACTATTCCCATCTGTGTACCTATCCAAAATTGCTCTGAAATGTTGAAATCAAATCTGAATCCACCTCTTCCACCCGCAGCTCATTCCATACTCCTACCCACCTTCTGAATGATGTTCCCCCTCATTCCCCTTAAACATTTCACCTTTCACCCTTAACCTACGACCTGTAGTAGTAGTCTCACCCACCCGCAGTGGGAAAAGCCTGCTCGAATTTATCCTGTTTATACCCCTCATAAATTTCATATATCTCTATCAAATCTCCCCTCATTTTTCTACGCTCTCGGGAATAAAGTCCAACTTATTTAACCTCTCCCTATAACTCAGGTTCTCAGCTCTTAGCAACATCTTTATAGAATAGTAGAATACATTATTAGAATAAAGTTGTTAAAATGAAGTGATAAGGTATCATTACCATATCTTTTTGACTGCAATAAAACAGCTAGGTTCCAAATTTTTGTTACTGCTTTTCTTTCTTTTTCCCCCTCTCCATCGAATCATATCCAACATTTTTGAATAAGACTGATCTTAAGCATATATCTGCCTGATTTCCGTGCACTGTTTATTGGTTATACACCCTTAGTAAAGCACAATAACAATAATCATATTGTTACTGTGCTTTGAACTTTATACACCCTTTGAGTTAAGCACAGTAGCAATAATCATACTGAGGCACTATATATCTGTGCTTGGACAAGGGAAAGTTTTCTGATTAATTGAAACAGAGTCCATTTATGAACAATGTACTAAAATTAAGTTTTAAGATAATTTTTGAAAAATATACTGCAGGAAGCCTGAAGTTTTGGCATTCTACCTTGTGCTCTGCCAAGGTGATGTGATAATGTTTGGGATTAAATAAGTAATTTATTAGCATTTGGCAAAAATGCTGGAATTGTTTGCTACCTCAAAATTTATCTTGGAGGCTTCCACGTGAATATGTTTAATAGATACCTAGGGAGGGTTGTTATTATTATTTAATTATACGATGATTGTTTCATCATTGAGATGGGACATTTTGTTTGCTTTGTAATTACTGTACTTGGGTTTGCATGATCTGTCATATTAAAATGAATTATGCTGTTTTCTGATCAGTTAACACTAAAACCAACCAAATATGCTCTTTCCTACTGTTTAATATGCCCACACTTAATTATTGGAAGCTATATGCAAAAGGGAAGAACACTGTAGACCTTGAGCTAAAAACCTTTTTCATCACCAGTCAGTTTGTGTGTTGGAGAATGACGGTGGGAGAGTGTTTTTCCGTGAAGGATTGAATGGACTATTGACTCCTTTATCTAGACTGTGGGTTTCAATCATTGGGTCAGTGCCAGGAAAATGGACTGCCTTCTCTAGAGTTAAGAAGAGCGGGTAGTTATAATGTTGAAGTTATCAAAATTCTTACAGCGTGGAGGGGGAGGATATTATCCCAGTCTTAGGAGTCAAAAGCCAAAGGTCCAGATTCAAATAAGGATTTTCAGATGAAATGAAACCATAAAAAATAGGAGCAGGGTTAGGCCATTCAGCCCATCTTGTCTGAACCATCATGACTTATTATCTCCCTCAATCCCATTCTCCCTGTAACCTTTGACACCCTTTTACTAATCATGAGCCTCCATTTTAACTCTGCTCAATGACTTGGCCTCCATGCCAGTCTGAGGCAATGAATTCCATAGATTCGCTACCCTCTGGCTAAAGTAGCTCCACCTTGTGAGAAGGGGAGAAACTTCCTCGCTGGCATGGTGGTGGATCTTTGGAATTCTTCATCCTGGAGAGTTTTAGAGGCTCAGCTATTCTGCTCATTCAAAACAGAGTTTGATAGATTACTGGATACTAAGCGAAAGTCCCGTTTTCACATGCTTGGGTAAATCAGCCAAGATCTTGATAAATGACAAAGAAAGCTCCAAGGGCCACAAGGCCTAATTCTGCTCCTGGTTGTGTTCCTGTGTTCCCAAAGGGGGATGATTGTGTGGTTCACCGAAGTGCTTTTCCTGTTTTACAGCAATTTGTGAGAAGTATGGAGACTGGACAGAATTTCTTATTCGGGATTTGACTGGCGCAAGGACAGCTCCTGCCAATCTTCTGGAAGGGGTAAGCATCCACAAATGGTCAGAGATGAGCTCTAAGGAACGTGTGCACCTCTGAACTTGCCCTTTGAGTAGTTGTGATGTAGGGAACAACACCCGTTGTTCACATTCACTCACCCGTCCGCACATTCACACTCAGTGACCTCTAGAGTTTGCCTCCATTTTCAATGTTAGAAATGATTTGTATACAGCAAAACTGTACATTGTAAAGTAAGAGACGGCAATGCGTACAGAATATGCAGTTTTCTTGTATTTAGACAGTTTTAATAGGTACTGACTTCCAGTTTGTGCACTCTACAATTTTCCTCTTATTTGAAACAGCCGCTTAGAGGGAAGAACACTGTGGACCTCGTTACGCCTAAATCTCTAATTGAACTTCAGGATGCTAAAAACCCTTTCCAGTTCTGGGTAGTCCGTGTGGTAGAGAATGTCGGTGGGAGATTGTGCCTGCGTTATGAAGGACTGAACGATATTGAAGATCACGATCAGTGGTTATTTTATCTGGACTGCAGACTCCGCCCAGTGGGATGGTGCCAGGAAAATGGCTGCAAGCTTGAACCTCCAACAGGTATGTGATAGAAGTCTAGGAAATGATAAAGGAGCCACTGTACAAAAGGTGACCGTTTAATGGTCTGCTGTTGTGTAATATATCAGTATACCACAATATTAACCAGGTCATTGGCTGAGCATAAGGTTCCCTACATGGTCAGAATTTCTTTGGCTGTGGAACCTAATCTTGCATGAGGAATGGACTAAAGGTAAAATTAAAGGTGAGATTTATTTATCACATATACATCAAAACATAGAGCGAAATGCGTCATTTGTGTCAAAAACCCACACAGTCTGAGGATGTGCTCAGGGCAGCCTGCAAGTGTCGCCCTGCTTCTGCTGTCAACGTAGCATGCCCACAGCTTACTGATCCTGACCTGTGTGTTTTTGGAATGCAGACAGAAATCAGAGGAAACCCACACGGTCACGGGGAAAATGTACAAACTCCTTACAGACAGCGGCAGGAATTGAACCCCAGTCTCTCAGCTGATGCTGTACCAGCTGACCACTGTGATACCATGCCACTCCAGGAGACCTCCTTGACTCAACACCAATGACCTTTTTTTAAAAAAAAAAGTCATGAAATTTGATCATAAATAAAATCCTTTCAAAAGGGAAGAAAGAGAGGAACGGGAAGGACAAGCATTAGCAGAAAACTGCCTGTAGATCAGGGGCATTTTTGGCATTTTACGACCAAATCCTGTAGCAGGTAAAGGGTAGTGATGTGAAAGTGCTTGTTCCTTATCTTGGAGAAAGCAACCTGACAGAAAATCTAGCTGACTCTGGCAAAAGCCTCCTCCTTTTCAACACCTGCTGCTATGAGGCACCAGTTCAAAGTATTCCATGCAGCTGTGCTTTCGTAAAAATGGTTGAATATCCACTTAGAATAAAGATTTACCTCAGAACACATACAGAGAAGCCGAATGAACGATTTTTAATTGACCCTTTACACTTTATACTGAGCATTAACTTATGACATTCATATTTGTTCAAGGTAGAGGCTGAAATAAAAAGAAATAATTTCTGGAAATTGCTTGACCTGTACGAGAAGGTTGTAATCCATGTACATTATTTTTAGATTAGTTTGCTAAGCAATATTTCTTGCCTAGTAGGCAATTATAAAAATATAAAAACATTATAGAAAAAGGGCAGCACAATGGGGTAGCGGTTAGTGTAACACTGTTACAGCGCTAGCTACAAGATCAGGGTTTGATTCCTGCTGCTGTCTGTAAGGAGTTCGTGCGTTCTCCCCTTGACAACATGGGATTCCTCTGGTGGCTTTAGTTTGGTGCAATGCATTATTGCAGTATGTTTTGATGTACATGTGACAAGTAAAGCTAATCTTCAAAACATCTTTAAATGCAATTCATATTGTAGTCGCAGGGTATTTTACAACAGGATTAAACAATAAGACCAAAAGACAAAGGGACAGAATTAGGCCACTTGGCCCATTGAGTCTGCTCCACCATTCCATCATGGCTGATTTATTATCCCCTTCAACCCCATTCTCCTGCTTTCTCCCCTTAACCTTTGACACCCTTATCAAGAAACCATCAACCTCTACTTTAAGTATTATCCAGTGACCTGGCCTCCACAGCTGTCTAAGGCAATGAATCCCACAGATTCATCAGCCTATGGCTGAAAAATTCCTCCTCATGTGTTCAAAAGGGACGCCCCTCTATTATGCAGCTATGCCCTAAACAACAAAACTATTGGAAACATCCCCTTCGTGTCCCCTCTCTCTGGACCTTTCAAAATTTGATAGGTTTCAATAAGATTCCCCTCATTCTTCTAAACTCTAGTGAGTACAGGCCCAGAGCCATCAAATGCTCCTCATGTTAACCTTTTCATTCCCAGAATTATTCTCCAGACACACCTCTGGATCCTCTCCATTGCCAGCAGTCCTTTCTTAGATAAGGGGCCGGAAGCTACTCTCAGTACTCCTAATGCGGTCTGACCAATGCCTTAAAACGTCAGCATTACATCCTTTTATGTTCTAGTCCTCTTAAAATGAATGCTAACATTGCATTTGCTTCCCTTACCACTGACTGAACTCTGTACCGTGAAGAGCCACTGACACTACAAGGCTGCGTTTCATTGGAATATGGAAGTATTGGCATCCTTCCTGCTTTTTCCCCCCCTCTCCACCCAGCCTCTTCCCCCCACCCTTCCCCTCCTCCCACTATTTTTAACATTCTTTCACTCCCATTACTCTGTCTTCCTCTGCTCTTTTAAATTATCTGCTTCTCCGTTACTACAAACCCCATTTCCAGAAAAGTTGGGATATTTTCCAAAATACAATAAGAGCAAAAATCTGTGATATGTTAATTCACGTGAACCTTTATTTAACTGACAAAAGTACAAAGAAAAGATTTTCAATAGTTTTACTGACCAACTTAATTGTATTTTATAAATATACACAAATTTAGAATTTGATGGCTGCAACACACTCAACAAAAGTTGGGGCAGAGGCATGTTTACCATTGTGTTACATCACCTTTCCTTTTAATAACACTTTTTAATCGTTTTGGAACTGTGGATACTAATTGTAGTAGATTTGCAATTGGAAATTTTGTCCATTCTTGCTTGATATAAGACTTCAGCTGCTCAACAGTCCTTGGTCTCCGTTGTCTGATTCTCCTCTTCATGATGCGCCATGCATTTTCAATAAGAGATAGATCTGGACTGGCAGCAGGCCAGTCAAGCACACGCACTCTGTGTCTACAAAGCCATGCTGTTGTAGCCTGTGCAGAATGTGGTCTGGCATTGTCCTGAAATAAGCATGGACGTCCCGGGAAGAGACGATGCCTTGATGGCAACATATGTCTCTCTAAAATCCTAATATACGCCTCAGAGTCAATGGTACCTTCACATACACGCAACTCACCCATGCCACGGGCACTGATGCACCCCCATACCATCACAGATGCTGGCTTTTGCACCTTTCGCTGATAACAATCAGGATGGTCGTTTTCATCTTTGGCACAGAGAACTCGACGCCCGTTTTTTCCAAAAACTAGCTGAAATGTGGACTCATCTGACCACAGCACATGGTTCCACAGTCTTTCGGTCCATCTGAGATGAGCTCAGGCCCAGAGAACTCGCCGGCGTTTCTGCACAGAGTTGATGTATGGTTTCCTCCCTGCGTAATACAGTTTCAAGTTGCATTTCTGGATGCAGCGACGGACTGTGTTAAGTGACAATGGTTTTCCGAAGTACTCCTGAGCCCAGGTGGCTATAATTGTCACAGTAGCATGACGGTTTCTTAGGCAGTGCTGCCTGAGGGCTCGAAGATCATGTGCATTCAACAGTGGTTTCCGACCTTGCCCTTTACGCACTGAGATGTCTCTGAATTCTCTGAATCTTTTCACAATATTATGTACTGTAAGACATAAAGACCTAAATTCTCTGCAATCTTGCATTGGGAAATGTTCCTTTTGAACTGACTAACAATTCTCTCACGAATTTTGGCACAAAGGGGTGAGCCACGACCCATCCTTGCTTGCAAAGACTGAGCCTTTGATGGACACTACTTTTATACCCAGTCATGATACCTCACCTGCTACCAATTAGCCTGCTTAATGTGGAGTCTTCCAAACCGGTGTTACTTGAATATTCTGTGCACTTTTCAATCTTATTTTAACTCTGTCCCAACTTTTGTTGAGTGTGTTGCAGGCATCAAATTCTAAATTTGTGTATATTTACAAAATACAATTAAGTTGGTCAGTAAAACTATTGAAAATTTTTTCTTTGTACTTCTGTCAGTTAAATAAAGGTTCACGTGAATTAACATATCACAGATTTTTGTTTTTATTGCACTTGTACTTGCCTCATATGTCTGTTTTCCTCCAACCCCTCACTGTTTCATTATCTATTGCTCTAATGCCAAAAATATCCCTGATTTTCAATCAGTTTCTGTTTTGTTTTGTTCTTTTCTGTCCCTACCTTTCTTCCTGTTTGAAGGGATTTTATTTACTATCAAAATTTGTGACTTCTTAAACAGAATTGGCATTTTTAATGAAGGTCACTTATCCATTCTTCCTACCAGATTAGTAGATGTTATTTAAGTTATTAGGCAACAGCAAAAATACACACACAGTGGCCACTTTTAGGTGCATGTTGTGAAGGAAAATACCTAATCAGTCAATCATGTGGCAGCAACTCAGTGCATAAAAGCATGCAGGCATGGCCAAGAGGTTCAGTTGTTGTTCAGACCAAACATCAGAATGGGGAAGGTATGTGATCTAAGTTGCTTAGACAATGGACAGTGCCAGATGGGGTGGTTTGAGTATCTCAGAAACTGCTGATCTCCTGGGATTTTCACACACATCAGTCGCTAGAGTTCACAGAGGCCAGCGAGTGGCAGTTCTGTGGGTGAAAACGCCTTGTTAATGAGAGTGGAGAATGACCAGACTGGGTCAAGCTGACAGGAAGGCAATGATAACTCAAGTAACCATGCATTACAACAGTGGTGTGCAGAAGAGCATCTCTGAATGCACGACACATTGAATCTTGAAGTGAATGAGCTACAGCCATAGAAGATCGCAAATGTACAATCAGTGGCCGCTTTATTAGACACAGGAGCTACATAATAAAGTGGCCATTGAGTGTATATTCCAGTGAGTCATATAAAATTCTAGGGGATTCTATAAATACACCCTCATTCTATTCCAATTTCTACGCACCTACTTCACGATTCGCCATGTTGAACTGCTTTCAAAAAGCTCTTCACATATTACTTTTTATCAGTCCATACATTAATGAGCCCTCAGGTGCCATTTGCAAACCACCTCAATTATTATATAAAAATTCACAGCATAATAATCTAAATCTGTTCTGTCAATACACTTCTTCCTCTTAAGTGCATTAATGCATAAGGACTTCATTGCAGAATCTAGATGAAATACAATCTTTAGCAGTTAACTTTTACCCTGTTGAGATCCTATTGAGATTTGCAAATGTGTTCTATAAAAATATTAATAAATACATAATTGCTAACATCTATTTTATATTTGAAAAGCAATGTACTCTGTGAAATTGCATATCACTTTTGATGATGGGCATGTCTTATAGGCTTGTCACAGCTGAATTTTTGCATATTGGCATTTTTGTAAAGTGTTGGCTATATTATGCGTCACTAACTAGAAGCTCTTACAGCAACACAAGAGACCATCCAGTCCATTTAGTAAATGACGGTTCTTTGGAGAACAATCTTCAATCTAATTTTCAAATTAAATATCGAAGTGTGTACATGTCACCATATACTACCCCACTATTCATTTTCTTGTGAGAAATACAATAGAATCAGTTAAAAAAAAAACTACACACAAGCAAAGTCAGACAAAGAACCACTGTGGAAAAGAAGATACTGCAAATACAAGAAAAACAAAAAATTGTAATGAATAAGAAATGCTGAGAACATGGGTTGTAGAGGCCTTGTAATTGGGTTTGTAGGTTCTGGAATCGGTTCAGAGATGTGGTGAGTGAAGCTATCCATGCTGGTGCAAGAGCCTGGTGGTTGAAGGGGAATAACTTTTCCTGAACCTGGTGATGTGGGACCTAAAGCTCCTGTACCTCCTCCTCGATGGTAGAAGCAAGATGAGAGCATAACCTGGATAATGGAGGTCCTTGATGATGGATGTTCCTTTGTTGTGGCAGCACACTTTGTAGATGTCCCCAGTGGTGGGGAGGGCCTTTCCTGTGGTGGACTGGGCTGCATACACTACATTTTGGAGGATTTTCCATTCAAGGGCATTAGTGTTTCCATACCAGTCAATATACTGTCCACCAAGCATCCATAGTTTTAGATGTCATATCAATAATAACTACTTTGTTGATCCTGAGTGGGAAATTCTTTCATTACAGCAGCAACACTTAAAAACACACAGCAGTGTGCAGACTTAACTAATAATAAAGTACAGAATAATAATGTACGTCTCTGTCCGCTGGGATGGTCTTGAAATGCACGTGTAGCCAGGCCTCAGTTGAGCGCAAGAACACTGCGCTCCCGGTATTCCCTCTGGGTTTTGCTCAGTGCACCAAGTTCATCCATCTCATTTCCCAAGGCCTCAAGTTTCCCAGGATGATTGCGGGGATAGAAGGTTTTTCCTTTTCGCCTTGACCTTTACCACGGCCATGCAGCCTTGGCATTGCCGCACAAGCTCCCACGGGATCGCGGGCCATACTCCGGAAGTAGCATCAGTGTGCGAATCTTCAGAACCTCCCAAGAAATAGAGGTGCCGCCATACTTTCTTCGTAATTGCACTTTTGTGCTGGGCCCAGGACAGGTCCTCTGAAGTGATAACACAGAGGAATTTAAAGTTGCTGACCCTCTCCGTCTCTGATCCTCCAATGAGGACTGGCTCATAGACCTCTGGTTTTCTCTTCCTGAAGTCAATAATCGGCACCTTGGTCTTGCTGACATTGAGAGAGAAGTTGTTATTGTGGCACCACTCAGCCAGATCTTCAGTCTGCCTCCTAAATGTTGATTCATCACCACCTTTGATTTAGCCGATGACAGCAGCATCGTTAACAAACTTCAAAATACCATTGGAGCTGTGCTCAGCCACACAGTTGTGAGTCTAAAGCTAGTAGAGCTGAAGGCTAAGCACACAGCCTTCTGATGCACCTGTGCCGATGGAGATTGTGGAGGAGGTATTGTTGCCAATCCAAAGTGAGGAAATCGAAGATTCAATTGCACAAGGAGGTTTCAAGGTCAAGGTCATGAAGGTTATTGATTAGGTTTGAAGGGCTGATAGTACTGGATGCCAAACTGAAGTCGATAAAGAGCATCCTGATGTATGCATCTTTGCTGTACAGATATTCCAGGGTTGAGTGAGGAGCTAATGAGATGGCATTTACTGTGAACCCGTGCGCCAGTAGGCAAATTGGAGTGAATCCGTGCCATTTCTCAGGCAGGAGTTGGTATGTTTCAATACCAAGTCAAGTCACTTTCATTGTCATTTCAACCATAACTGCAGGTACAGTACACAGTAAAAACGAGACAACGTTTTTCAGGACTATGGTGTTATATGACAGTACAAAAACTAGACTAAACTACGTAAAAAAAAAACACAGAAAAAAACTACACTAGACTACAGACCTACACTGGACTGCATAAAGAGCACAAAGCAGTGCAGGCATTATAATAAATAATAAACAAGACAATAGGGCAGTAAGGTGTCAGTCCGGGCTCTGGATATTTGAGGAGTCTGATAGCTTGGGGGAAGAAACTGTTACATAGTCTGGTCGTGAGAGCCGGAATGCTTTGGTGCCTTTTCCCAGATGGCAGGAGGGAGAAGAGTTTGTATGAGGGGTGCGTGGGGTCCATCATAATGCTGTTTGCTTTGCGGATGCAGCATGTGGTGTAAATGTCCGTAACGGCGGGAAGAGAGACCCCGATGATCTTCTCAGCTGACCTCACTATCCGCTGCAGGGTCTTGCAATCTGAGATGGTGCAATTTCTGAACCAGGCAATGATGCAGCTGCTCAGGATGCCCTCAATACAACCCCTGTAGAATGTGATGAGGATGGGGGGGGGGGGGAGGGTGGGAGATGGACTTTCCTCAGCCTTTGCAGAAAGTAGAGACGCTGCTGGGCTTTCTTTGCTATGGAGCTGGTGTTGAGGGACCAGATGGGATTCTCCACCAGGTGAACACCAAGAAATTTCATGCTCTTAACGATCTGTACTGAGGAGCCGTCGATGTTCAGCGGGGAGTGGTCGCTCTGTGCCCTCCTGAAGTCAACAACCATCTCAAACCAGCTCTCAAAGCACTTCATCATTGTGGATGTAAGTGCTACTGAATAATAGTCATTGAGGCAGATCACCACGTTCTTGGGCACTGGTATAATTGAAGCCTGCTTGAAGCAGGTGGCTATAGACTCCAGAGGCAAGAGGTTAAAGATCTCAGTGAACACTCCAGCCATTGATCAGCACAGCTCTTTAGAATTTTGCCAGGTACCCCGTCTGGGCTGGATGCTTTTTTTTTTGGGTTCACCCTCCTGAAGGATGCTGGCATGTTGGCCTCGGAGACTGAGATCATAGGATCATTGGGGGATCTGGGAGTTTGTGATGGTTCACATTTTGACAGTCAAAGGCATTGAGCTCATCTGGAAGCGAAGCCCTGTTCTCGCCTATGTTGTTTGACTTTATATATGTAAATGTAACAGAAGAAAATCATTTTAAAATATCAATCAGTATTTAAATTAAAAATAAAAAATAGATTCAAAGTATCCTGAGATGAGGCTTGCTTGTTAATACAATGAGTTATATTTGTATTGCATTATTTATTTGTATAATCTTTAAGCTATTTTGAAAGTACAATACTCATAACAATATTCTTTTTGCCTTAGGGAAAATTGCTGTATTAGTACAGGGGTTTCTAAAAGTAAAAGTAAAGCAGTTGACTGGTTTACAATATAGCTGGTACTAAAGTTGAAGGTGAATAAATTTTGTCCCCAAAAATGCTCCCAAATTTAATTCCTCCTTAATCTGCAGGATTTATACCTTCAAGCTTAGATCAAAAATGTCTGGGAAATATGTTTAAAGTGATTTGAGTTTTAAAACTACATTTATTTTATGTCAGTCCTTTGCCATTGATTTCACAGTGGGCTAGATTGTGGAATACTAAATTTTACTTGGTTAGCAGAAGGATGATGCAAGTAAAGTAACTACAAGGGCTTCTGATTTTTTTTCCCTTGGTGTCTTGACATATCTTTGAATTTGAATTTTGAACATATAACTTTGAAATCATTCTAAATGTAAGCCCTGTCCTAGTTTATTGTGCTCTGATCACTCCATTTTTTTGTTTGCAAACTGATTGAACACAGGGATCATAAAGATCTTAGAGATCATACTGTGTCCACTTTATTAGGTACAGGAGTAATCAGAATCGGCATCAAATTTGATGTCACCGGCACGTGTTGTGAAATTTCTTAACAGCAGCAGTACAATGTAATACATGATAATATAGAAAAAAACTAAGTATATAAGTAAATCAATTACAATAAGTATATAGATGTATATTAAATAGATTAAAAATAGTACAAATACAGAAATAATAAGTGAGGTAGCATTCATTTTTGAAAGGGACAAATCAAATCTTGTCAAACTCCTAATGAAATATAGCCGCTGTCTTGCCTTCTTTATAACTGTGTTGATATATTGGAACCAGGTTAGATCTTCAGAGATCTTGACTCCCAGGAACTTGAATTGCTCACTCTCTCCACTTCTGATCCCTCTATAAGGACAGGTGTGTGTTCCCACGTCCTACTCTTTCTGAAGTCCACAATCAGTCCTTTGGTCTTAATGAAATTGAGTGCAAGTTTGTTATTGTGGCACCACTCAGCTAGCTGGTACATCTCACTCCTATACGCGCTCTTGTCTCCATTTCAGATTCTACCATCAATGGTTGTATCATCAGCAGGTTTATAGATGGCATTTGAACTGTGCCTGGCCACTCAGTCATGGGTATAGAGAGAGTAGAGCAGTGGCTAAGCGCACACCCCTGAGATGTAGCAGTGTTGATCGTCAACAAGGAGGAGATATGGAGATATTATCACCAATCCATGCAGATCGTGGTCTTCTGGTTAGGAATTCGAGGATCCAGTTGCAGGGGGAGGTACAGAGGCCCAGGTTCAGTAGCTTATCGATCAGGATTGTGACAATGGTGGTGGTAAATACTGAGCTGCAGTGTGGTCACTGGGGTGGAACACGATGTGTAGCTCATTTGCTGCTGTGGCCCATCCACTTCGAGGCTTGATCTGTTGTGCATTCAGAGATGCTTTTCTGCACATCTCTGTTATAATGCATGGTTATTTGAGTTACTGTTATATTCCTGCCGCGCTGAACTAGTCTGGCCATTCTCCCCCGACCTCTCATAAACAAGGCACTTTCACCCACAGAACTGCCACTCACTGGATGTTTGTTTTTCGCACCATTTTCTGTAAATTCTAGAGGTGGTTGTGAGTGAAAACCAGAGAAGATCAGCAGTTTCGGAGCTAGAATCTACCCTGTCTAGCACCAACAATTTTTCCACAGTTAGAGTCACTTAGATCACATTTCTTCCTCATTCTGATGTTTGGTCTGAACAGCAACTGAACCTTTTCACCATGTCTGCATGCATTGAGTTGCTGCCACGTGATTGGCTGATTTGATATTTGCATTAATGTACAGGTGTACCTCATGAAGTGGACACAGTATAAATCAAAGAACTTAATAAATTTCATAATTCAAACTCTTGCTTAATGCTGCATTGTATAAAACAGATATTCTTTCATATGTCCCTAATATGTGGATTGATTCTCTTTGCTCCCACTGTACAAGGTAGTGATTAGTATCTTTCATTAAAGTTTCAAGCTCAATAATCTCAACTCGAGGTTGCTGTTGATCACATTTGGGCTTGATGCCTTATAAAGCCTCATGAGGGATGGTTGGACTGCACATGGAGTACTATGAGTCATTTTGGGCCCCTTATCTAAGAAAGGACATACTGGCATTGGAGAGAGTCTAGAGAAGGTTCATGACAATTATCCGGGAAAAAAAAAGGTTAATATATGAGGAGCATTTGATGCTCCTGGGCTTGTACTCGTTGGAGTTTAGAAGAATGGGTGGGGGATCTCATTGAAACCTACTGAATATTGAAAGGCCTAGTTAGAGTGAATGCGGAGATGATGTTTCCTATAGTGGGGAGTCCAGGTTCAGAGGGCACAGCCTCAACAGAGGGACTTTGGAACAGAGATGAGGAGGAATTTCTTTAGCCAGAGGGTGGTGAATCTGTGGAATTCATAACCACAGACAGTTGTGGAGGCCAAGTCATTGGGTATATTTAAAGCAGAGGTTGATGGGTTCTCGATTAGTAAGGGTGACAAAGGGCATGAGGAAGAGGCAGGAGAATGGGGTTGCAAGGGATAATAAATCAGCCATGTGTGATAGAGCGGACTTGATGGGCCATATGGCCTAATTCTGTTCCTATGTATTATTGTTTTATGGTCTTATTTTAGTAGAATTGCTAGACTTTATTCCTGCAAAATACCGCTTTCTAAGATAGAAAAGCAACAATAGTTTAAAAAGTGTGTTGGGAAGAACAGTACAAAAGGATGGATTTCTCAATTATGGATATTGTATTTTCAATTGCCTGAAAACACTGTAGATAACAGTGGATAGTGAAGAAGATGCTCTTTGCTCTCTCGCAGAAATCCAGTCTCTCAAAAGTGACTCGGAATGGAAAGATGCCCTTGAAAAGGCCTTGTCTGAAGCTGAAAAGTTTTCATTACCACTGGAAGTGTTTAAGGTAATTGTTTTTAACTTATAGCAATAAAGATACAATACCCTGCAACTTCCTCTCAAATACCAATCAGCTTCTGTGTGATTCTTTTTGTTGTTAACCCATGCTGAGGGGTAGTTTAATATAGCCAATTCACTCAATATCACATAATTGAGGTATGCGAAGGAACTGCAAGAAGCACATCCATAATGAGAATTTGTAAAGTGCGCAGGTACTGCCCAAGATCTCCTAAATACAATTTCAAGGTCTGGTCATTTAGTTTTGAAAATTAATCCTATTGGGGAAGAAATGTCCAAATTCTTACAAAATGAATCTTACAAAAGATGTCTGGTTTGGAGGTAGATGCAGAAAAACAGACCGTATAACATGCACAATTGAAGGGTTTCGGCCCAAATCGTTGATGTTTATTCATTTCCTTTCATGCTGCCTGACCTGCTGAGTTCCTCCGGCATTTGTTCCGGATTCCAGCATCTACAGAATCTTTTGTGCTTATGTGTGGCGTATAACATTTTTGCCAAAAATTGGAAGGTAATTTCAAATACGATGCAAGCTGAATAATTTCTTTCATTTGCACCTTACGACAGACAACCAGTGCATTACCTGCATATTTTGCAAAAGTCACTGCTAAAATTGGCTAATATTAAAACAGGCTTGTCCAACTGCATTCAAGACGGTGTTGTTTTGAATTCGGTACATTATTAAGACACCACAAGAACTATGTGGCCCACAGCATTCCCCAGTCCATTTCATTGCCTGATAGCCAACTTAAACACATGAAGAAGTAGATAGATAGATAGATAGATACTTTATTCATCCCCATGGGGAAATTCAACTTTTTTCCAATGTCCCATACACTTGTTGTAGCAAAACTAATTACATACAATACTTAACTCAGTAAAAAATATGATATGCATCTAAATCACTATCTCAAAAAGCATTAATAATAGCTTTTAAAAAGTTCTTAAGTCCTGGCGGTAGAATTGTAAAGCCTAATGGCATTGGGGAGTATTGACCTCTTCATCCTGTCTGAGGAGCATTGCATCGATAGTAACCTGTCGCTGAAACTGCTTCTCTGTCTCTGGATGGTGCTATGTAGAGGATGTTCAGAGTTATCCATAATTGACCGTAGCCTACTCAGCGCCCTTCGCTCAGCTACCGATGTTAAACTCTCCAGTACTTTGCCCACGACAGAACCCGCCTTCCTTACCAGCTTATTAAGATGTGAGGCGTCCCTCTTCTTAATGCTTCCTCCCCAACACGCCACCACAAAGAAGAGGGCGCTCTCCACAACTGACCTATAGAACATCTTCAGCACCTCACTACAGACATTGAATGACGCCAACCTTCTTAGGAAGTACAGTCGACTCTGTGCCTTCCTGCACAAGGCATCTGTGTTGGCAGTCCAGTCTAGCTTCTCGTCTAATTGTACTCCCAGATACTTGTAGGTCTTAACCTGCTCCACACATTCTCCATTAATGATCACTGGCTCCATATGAGGCCTAGATCTCCTAAAGTCCACCACCATCTCCTTGGTCTTGGTGATATTGAGACACAGGTAGTTTGAGTTGCACCATATCACAAAGTCCTGTATCAGTTTCCTATACTCCTCCTCCTGTCCATTCCTGACACACCCCACTATGGCCGTGTCATCAGCGAACTTCTGCACATGGCAGGACTCCGAGTTATATTGGAAGTCTGATGTGTACAGGGTGAACAGGACCGGAGAGAGTACGGTTCCCTGCGGCGCTCCTGTGCTGCTGACCACCGTGTCAGACCTACAGTCTCCCAACCGCACATACTGAGGTCTATCTGTCAAGTAGTCCACTATCCAATCCAGCATGTGAGAGTCTACTCCCATCTCCGTTAGTTTGTGCCTTAAGATCTTGGGCTGGATGGTGTTAAAGGCACTAGAGAAGTCAAGGAATGTAATCCTCACAGCACAACTGACCCCATCTAGGTGAGAGAGTGATTTGTGCAGCAAATACGTGATAGCATCCTCCACTCCCACCTTCTCCTTATTCGCAAACTGAAGAGGATCCTGGGCGTGCCTGGTTTGTGGCCTCAGATTCTGTATTATCAGCCGCTCCATGGTCTTCATCACGTGCGACGTCAGGGCAACAGGTCTGAAGTCATTCAACTCCTTTGGTTGTGGTTTCTTCGGTACCGGGACAATACAGGATGTTTTCCACTGTCAAAGAAATCACCATTGACCTGTTCTGTCATGGAAATTCCCTGAAAGCCACCGTGACCCTCCAGGCTGTTCAATAATCTGCTAATCAAGGATGCGATGCCAAGGCTTAATAAGGCACATGGGGTATTGTGAGCAGTTTTGGGCCCCTCAGAAAAGTTGTGCTGGCATTGGCAATGGTCCAGAGGAGGTTCATGAGAAATTTTTTCTGGAAATGAAAGGGTTAATGTTTGAGGGGCTTTTCATGGTTCTAGGCCTGCACTTGCCAGAGTTTAGAAGATCTTTTGTGGGGGCGGGGGTGATCTTGTTGAAACCTATCAGATAGTGAAAGCTCTAGTTAGAGTGGCTGTGGAGAGGATCTTTCCTATAGTGGAGGAACCTAGGATAAGGAGGCACCGCCTCAGAATAGAAAGACACCTGAAAGACCAGAGATGAGGAGGAATTTATTTAGCCAGAGGTTGGAGAATCTGTGGAATTCATAGGCATCGGCATCTGTGAAGGCCAAGTCATTGGGTATATTTAAAGTGGAGTTTGACAGTTCTTGGTTAGTCAAGGAGTCAAAGGTTATGGGGAGAAGGCAGGAGAATGGTGTTGAGTGGGATAATAAATAAGCCATGATAGAATGGTGGAGCAGACTCGATGGGCTGAATGGCCTAATTTTACTCCTGTGCCTTATGGTGTAGGCCTGTTGTCTAGCACTTGATGTTAGCACTTGTCTAGCATCCTGCTCCTTGGCAGTACAAATGCTTGTTAGCTGCTTCTTAATGTCATGCACAGCCACTTAAGCAGTGCAGTCCAAAGCCCAACTGCCTTCTGGGTGAAAAAAAGTCTTCCGTGAATCACATTTAATTCTCTTCTCCCTGACCTTGAAATCTGTACCTTCTAGTATTAAATATCTCTGCTTTGGTTCCTGTTAGTCACCTTATATACAGACACTCCTGTGCCTAGTTTTTATTGTTGTGTTGGTGATTTCTATAGTATTGTTTCTTTTAGTGCTGCATCAGATCTGGAGTAACAATTGCTTTGTTCCCCTTTATGCTTGTGTACTGGAGATGACATTAAGCAATAATGAATCTGGAATCTTGGGAGCACGGTTAATCCTGTCGGCAAATGGGGCCAGTTCAGGAAGGCACCTTGGTTGGCCTGGTTGAGTTGTGCCTGAAGGTCTGTTTCTGCGCTGTATGACTCTAGTCACCTTATTAATTATTTTTTACACCTCCAGGCAGAGCCCCAGTCAGTTTCTTCCACTCAAAGGAAAGCAAACCCAGCCTATCCAGTCTCTCCTTATAATTGAAATGTTCCACCGCATGCAGCATCCTGATGAATCTGCTCGACATCCAGTGCAGTCACGTCCTTCCCATAACTTCTTGTCTAGAGCTGCACATACAGATTACTTGAACTGTGGCCTAACTGATAGTTTTGAGTTGTTTCACCATTTTTTTTTTTGCTTTTATTTTCTGCATCCAGGCTAATGAATGCAGTTATTCCTACTGTCGTAATGTATTCTTGGGATGTACATCAAGGTTTCTCAGTCCTTCATGTCATTCCTATGAGCATGAACTCTATCCATTCATTTATCATATTACTAATACTCTGATTTGTCTTTGTTTTGTACTTTTGCACATCGTATTCCGTCGTGTTCTGGCTTACCTGCTCAGCTTGTCCATATCCATTGATGCCTCTCTACACTCTTCCATACTCCTTGCCCCATTTTGTGAACGTGAAAATTTGACATTTTGCCTCCTCAGCCAAATTAGACCATTAACCATAGGAGAAGAATTAGGCTGTTCTGCCTATTGAGACTGTTCCGCCATTCAATCATGGCTGATTTATTTTCTCTCTCAACCTTTTTCTCCTGCCTTCTCCTCGTAACCTTTGATGTCCTTACTAACCAAGAACCTATCAACCTCCTCTTTAAATATACCCAATGACTTGGCCTCCATAGCCATTGGAATGGCAATTAATTCCACAGATTCAACACCCTCTGGATAAAGAAAACCTTCCTCATCTCTGCTCTAAATGGATGTCCTTCTATTTTGAAGCTGTGTCTTCTGGTCCTAGACTTTCCCACTACTGTAAACATCCTCTCCACATCCACTCTGTCTAAGCCTTTCAAGTTATTGCTAGAGAGGCACAAACGCTGATCTCTGTGGGACCCTACTTCTAAAAGCTGCTTCTCGTGATCAAGTTCCCCTTCTCACCAATTGTCAACTCACTGATGCCCAATTTGAGTTTGCCATGACCAGATTGCATCACAGCCTCGGTCCAAGCATAGATCAAAGCAGGAGTGCCAGAGATGAGGCGAGAATTATCTTCACTGACGCCGAGTTAGCATTTAACCAAGTGTGGCAATTAAAGAGTCTTTACCTGAAACTTCAACCCAAAGGCCAAAGGAAAGAGCGGTTGAGAGGTGAAGAATTTTGTGGAGGGAATCCCACAGTTTGCTTGAGAAAACTCTGTTGCACTGGAGGAGTGGCTAAAGTTGCAGCTGCTCTATACTGGAGGCTGCGAAACGATGCATGTCTCAGAACAAAATGAGCCACTGACAAAGAAGTTGAAGACTGGGGGGAACTTGACAACCGATGACAAAATACGACCACCTGTTGTAGCAGCAGGCAGCAGGCCCTGCTGTGTAGATCTCACACAGCTTCCCTTGCGTGCCGAACCAGACGTGACTCTTGCCTAGGGATCCTTTGTGTTCGTCGTGGCCCTTTTCAAGCAGGCCCCACCTCTCTTCCCATGCAGCTTGTTACTGAAGCTCCTGTGCAGGTCTCTGCACCATGTTTACCACTTTGTGGTTGGACTGAGTTTTGTGCTTATTTTACCCACAGCCACAGAGCGCATGGAACAACCTAAAAATAGATATGCATGTAATTTTAGCTTTCTCTTTGCAGTTGATTTTCCACTGTTTGAGGTTAAGATGAAGATTATCTATAATTCACTTAACTAATAAAATAGTGCACAAGTAAATGGGCTATTTTGGGGCTATCTGTTAATGGACAGCAATTTTAATTGACAGAAAAAAGGAATATTAATTGGCTTATCATCAAGCCAACTTGGACTGCAATATGCATTTTAATTTCCCAATTTTGGTGTTCAGATTAAAATGTTGCACCGTCAAAACAACACTAATCTCTAGGCCAACTGTAATGTGAAGATTCTTTAAAAAATCTGTGTTGAATATCATTTTCTTTCTTGGTATTTTTTCCTTTTAAAGTGTAATTTTTACTGGTCATTGCAGAATTTCTGTTCTGTAATGGCATCCCATTATGTGCACTTCCTTATCCACCTGAAAATGTTATCAAATCTCTCACATTCTTTTGTTCATGATATTTTCCTTTTCGGGTAAATACACTATATTTTATTAGGTTTTGTATGTACAAGTATTGAAAACTAAACTTGCAAGAGAAAAACATTGGAGCAGGGGGGAGCTTCTAAATTGGATGGCCTCTGTAAAACAGAATGGTGATCACGGAGTAATTAATCTAGGCCTGTTGCCAGCACTACAGGTACCAAGCCAATTTTGCACTGCTTGCTGATTATAAAGATTTCTGGGTACAGCTGGCGCAAACCACATTGTTGATTGACGGCTCATATCAGCAAGTGCTCTGCTTAAAATAAGCCCACACCTCTTAAAATTGAAGGGGCTATTGTGGCTTGAGCATCGCACGCATTCTTCCAGGAGGTGAATTTCACCATGGGAGCATTGAAGAATGGCTCATCATGAAGTAGGGGTTTTCGGACTTTCAGATGCTACAAGTAGATCCTAAGGATTTTTTGATGAACAAAGGGGTTATGGAGTGCATACACTCAGTGGCCTCTTTATTTGGTACAGGATGTAACTCCAGTATTAAAAGTGGTTACTGAGTGAGTGTTCACGGTCTGCTGTTGCTGTAGCCCATCCACTTTAAGGTTCGTCATGTTGTGCATTCAGAGATGCTCTTCTGCGCACCACTGTTGTAACGTGTGGTTGTTCAAGTTGCTGTCACTTTCCTGTCAGCTTGAACCAGTCTGGCTATTCTCCTCTGACCTCTCTCATTAACAAGGTGCTTTCGCCCACAGAAATACTGCTCACTGGATGTTTATTTTTTAGAGTCTCGCTCCATTCTCTGTAAGCTCTAGAGACTATTGTGCGTGAATGTCCCAGGAGATCGGCAGTTTCTAAGATACTCAGACCACCCCGTTTGGCACCAATAATTGTACCACGCTGAAAGTTACTTAGATCACATTTCTTCCCCATTCTGATGTTTGGTCTGAACAGCAACTGAAGCTCTTGACCATGCCTGCATGCTTTTATGCACTGAGTTGCTGCCACGTGATTTGCCGATTAGCCATTTGTGTCAATGAGCAGATGTACAGGTGTACCTAATAAAAGGTCACTGAGAATAAATCCCTGACAGTGTCAGTACGACTGGCAGGGTGATGAATAAGGAACGGGTTGCTTGCCTTCGTTGGCCATGGCATGGAAAATGTCTTTGGAATATCATGTTACAACTTTATAAAATGTTGGTTGAACATGATTTGAAGTAGATAGATAGATAGATACTTTATTCATCCCCATGGGGAAATTCAACTTTTTTCCAATGTCCCATACACTTGTTGTAGCAAAACTAATTACATACAATACTTAACTCAGTAAGAAAATATGATATGCATCTAAATCATTATCTCAAAAAGCATTAATAGCTTTTAAAAAGTTCTTAAGTCCTGGCGGTAGAATTGTAAAGCCTAATGGCATTGGGGAGTATTGACCTCTTCATCCTGTCTGAGGAGCATTGCATCGATAGTAACCTGTCGCTGAAACTGCTTCTCTGTCTCTGGATGGTGCTATGTAGAGGATGTTCAGAGTTTTCCATAATTGACCGTAGCCTACTCAGCGCCCTTCGCTCAGCTACCGATGTTAAACTCTCTAGTACTTTGCCCACGACAGAGCCCGCCTTCCTTACCAGCTTATTAAGACGTGAGGCGTCCCTCTTCTTAATGCTTCCTCCCCAACACGCCACCACAAAGAAGAGGGCGCTCTCCACAACTGACCTATAGAACATCTTCAGCATCTCACCACAGACATTGAGTGACGCCAACCTTCTAAGGAAGTACAGTCGACTCTGTGCCTTCCTGCACAAGGCATCTGTGTTGGCAGTCCAGTCTAGCTTCTCGTCTAACTGTACTCCCAGACACTTGTAGGTCTTAACCTGCTCCGCACATTCTCCATTAATGATCACTGGCTCCATATGAGGCCTAGAGTATTGTGCATATTTCTTGTCACCATATTACAGGAAGGAGATGGAGGTTTTGGAGAGAGTGCAGAAGAGGTTCACCAGGCTGTTGCATGGATTATAAACAAGATCCTGCAGATGCTGGAAATCTTGAGCAGCACACACAAGATACTGGGGGAACTCAATAAGTCAGGCAGCATCGATGGAGGGAACTAAACAGTCAACATTTCAGCATGGGACCCTTCATCAGGATGAAAAGTCTCGGTCCAAAACATTGGCTGTTCACTGCTACCTGACTCGCTGAGTTCTTCAAGTATTTTGTGTGTGTGTGTGTGTGTGTGTGTGTGTGTGTGTGTGTGTGTGTGTGTGTGTGTGTGTGTGTGTGTGTGTGTGTGTGTGTGTGTGTGTGTGTGTGTGTGTGTGTGTGTGTGTGTGTGTGTGTGTATGTGTATGTGTGTGTGTGTATGTGTGTGTGTGTGTGTTCTCGTTCTTTCTGCTTATCCCATATTCGGCTGTGTAAGGTCAAGAAGGCACACTGGCCAGAGCTGGAGGTTAAAAAGTTGGATTGCTGATTGATGAATTGGGTTATTATCACGTACACCATGATTCTGTTTGTGTGTCAGCCAGGCGGATCACGGCGTACCTAAGCACATTGAGATATAAAACAAATCCCCAGAGCAGAATGGAGTGTTACAGCTACAGAGAAATGGCAGTGCGAGTAAACGATTAAAGTCCAAGGGCCGTGATGTGGTGGATTGTTCAAACACTCACCTTATAGCATATGAGACGTTCGTTGGTTAATTATGTACGATCCGCCCACTCACTGTAATGGGCAGACAGCTCTGTTCTCCTCAGCAGATGCTGCGCTGCCCAAGTTGAGGTCTGGGATTTGCAGGATTTCCTTATCCACAAGAGTCCTTCCATTTTGCGATTGATATTCAAGATACTTCAGGAGTTCGATATTTCATTTAGTTTCTTACACGTCTGCTGGGTTTCACTCATCTCATGTCAAAGATGTCATTTAGCATACGCTCCAAAAGTAGATACTTAATGGCACGTGACTGGATATTCTACACTTTTTTAAACTTGCTGAAATAGCTCGCCAGAAAATCCTTGATGTGCCGACAGAGACATGGGATGAAGGCACAATATAAAATCTTATAAAAGTGAAGCACTTTGGTGGTGACAGATTGTGGAGTTTCTTCTGGGACGAGTAACCCGGAGGCTTGGATTCGAGTTCCTCGCAGTAAGGAGGAAAATTAACAGATTGCCATTAAAAAAAACCTCTAGTTCTGTAATGAACTTTCCAAGGTGTGCCGTGACTCTATCTCCACAGCACACCAGATTTTCATCTCTGAAATAGCCTGGCAAGCCACTCAGTGGCCCCATAACTGCCTCGTCGTACAAATCCATCTTGGTCTCCCCACCATCACAGAGACTAGTCTGCCTCTAATATGATTCACTCAACAAGATGTCTCGAACCAGCTGAGGGGACCCTACAGAGAAGCTTAAGGAACCACATCACATCCTGGCGACGGTTACCAAAGCACAGAGTGCGACTGTGTTCACCAGAGGATCCGCAAAAGGTCAGGAAAGTGACCCACTTTCTCAAGGGCAATTAGGAAGGGAGATTAAATGCTGAACTTGCCAAAAACACTCAGTTCCTGATAAGTGAATCGCTGAAAAAATACATTATTAGCTCTAAATGTGCTGTAATGCATTATTGAAACTTACAAAGCCATTACATGAACCAGTTATGGGTATTTGAGTAATGGGAATCCAGATGCTCAGATTGTTATTCAGTTCACCGGCCACTGAAGGCTTAATTTCTGATTTTAAAATTGCTTATAATATTTGTACATTATTTTATTAGTTATGAATGCCAAAGTTAATGAGGGTAGTGTTACATAAATAAAATGCTGTGCTCCTATTTTCTAGCGCTACTTTACGCTCAGTGGCCACGTTATTAGGTACACCTGTACACCGCGTTAATGCAAAATCTAATCGGCCAATCAGCCATATTTTATGCAGCAATTCAATGCATAAAAGCATACAAACATGATCAAGAGGTTCAGTTGTTGTTCAGACCAAACATCAGAATGGGGAAGAAATGTGATCTGAGTGACTTTGACCATGGAATGATTGTTGGTGCCAGATGGGGTGGTTTGAGTATCTCAGAAACAACTGATCTCCTGGGATTTTCATGCATAACGGTCACTAGAGTTTACAGAGAATGGTACGATTTAAAAATAATATCCAGTGGAACAATATGCCTTTGTTAATTCAAGATTCATTTGCTATCAAAGAATGTGTAAATTATACAACCTTGAGATTTGCTTGCTCACAGGTAGCCACAAATCAGGGAACCTGAGCGAACCCAATTTGAAAAAAAGAATAAAAATAAAAGATCACTTGATGTACAAGAGAAAGGAAAAAAATACAAATGCCAACAATTGAAGCGAACAGCAGCATTCCGAACCAAAATTGAATCCGGAGATCCAAACCCCGGAGTAGGCCCAAAGCCTTGCTTATCAGTTCATCTTATTAGTGGGCATGGAAAACAGCAGCCGGGGCAGTCTTCATAGCCTCAGTGAGAATGGCCAGGTTGATTCAAGCTAACTGGAAGGTGACAGTAACGCAAATAACCACAGTAGTGTGCAGGAGAGCATTTCCGAATGTACAAGACTTTGAACCTTGAGGTAGATGGGCTACAGCAGAAGAGAACCACACCAGGTTTCCCTCCTATACCTAATAAAGTGGCCACTGAGTGTACTCTGTAGGGCAATAGTTATACCATGAAAGAAAAAAAAGTGCTGGAAACATTCAGCAGTTCAGGTAACATTTTTATGTACTGTCGCATTTTTTTGGATATCAATAAATACTAGTTGTTGACAATATGATGGAAAAGTTTCCAAGAAACCTAGTCATTCAGCCTCGAAGTGTTTACTATGTGGGGAAGACTGTAACTCTTCTTAAAAATAAGCTGTAAATGTTGTCGATGTGGTTTGAGCAAAATGCTATTGTGGTAGTTGTGTTCTGAGTGAATTTTATTGCTTTACATCCTCGCACAAGAGGCCCATGCAAACAATCTATTCAACTTGCCAATCTACCCTTTCATCTTGGCGTTCTGCCAATTTTGGTTTCATTTTGCTCTCACTGTAATTGCATGTGGGACGCTGGAAAAATGTTAACAGTGTTGCTGGAAGCTTTACTGTTGACAAATGATTGTGATCTAGAAGTGAAGTGCGAAAGATAAATGCTATTTTATTTATCGATTTGCAATAGCCATGTAAATTCTGCTCTGTTGGATGTTTGTTTTGATATTAACACGTGAATTCTTTCATAGCCAGCAGTGGTCCCAGTTCTATTTTAATTAAACTTGGTTGTTCTGTTTACAGTTACTGCATGTATTTGCATCCAATTTATCCCACAGCTTTGTAGAATATATGCTTTACACAGAAACATTTCACTTCTCCTTCATGTGAATGTGAGAAATGGTTCAGATCTTTACCAGATTTTGGAAAGTGTAAATATTTTGTGAGTAAACCATGCCAGTTCTTGATTTTTCTTTTTGGTAAAAAAAAAATGCATATAAATTTTCCATTTGATTTGAGTAGAATTTCCCCTATTTGAGTAGAAATGTAAAATAGCAGATACAGAACCTCTTTGTAAACTTCAATAGAAGTTCAAAAGATGAACATATGTTGGCTGAGAGTAGTTGGCTGAAAGTTCGGCAGAACTTGAGGCACAATCAATGGAAACTTTCTTTAGTTTCAGGTTGAAATCTCTCAAGACTATTGTAATCTTATATTTTTCTACCCTTTCAGCAAAATCGTGGCATTTTATGAAAAGCTTATTGCCAAAACAAGCCCCAGCAGTTTTTCCTTTGATGAGTACACTGTCATAATTTCTTAAATGTGAAGATCTATTCTGGGGACATTAAACAGTTCACTTAATCTGTTACTTTTTTTTGTTGTGGTTGATTATGCACTGTTACGCTGAGTAACTTGGCAGTCCTTTCCAATGTTCTTAAGTTATTGTTGAAATCAAAGCAATTAACTGGGTTATGAAGGTAATCAAACCCTGTTGCAGTTGTCTGTGGATCGGTGTATTTCCATATATTTCTGAAGATTAGTATTGTCTGTCTAGCTACTTTTATTTCAGTTATCAGGCATTTCAAGGGTATTGGCTTCCATGCCTTTTAACATAAAGACACTTAAGTAACAATATTGAGTAATTGGGAAAATTCACAGTAGGTTCAAACTATGATTGATAAGCTGCAAGAAATAAAGCTTCTCCTCCTTCAATGATGCCACTTAAAATTTACCTCATCGCCACCATTTTTATTGCCTGTCCATGTAATCCAATGTCGTGTTTTATTTGATATCCATTCTGTGCTGCGAATTGGAATATTTTACCATGTTAAATACATAAATAGGAATTGTCTTGTTAATGCCTGAATTTTGTTGTAAATATACTATATTTTGCAAGAAGTTCCCAAGCTGGAGGGGTAGACCAGGAATTAAAAATAAAACGTTACTTAAACAATGACAAATTCTGCCATCTTCGCCAGGGATGAATCTTACCCCTGGGTGATCCCTGGTGTAAGGATCTTACAAATCCCTGGAAGGGTTTGTCATTGAAGTATCGGTTCAAATCAATATCTGTATCCAGCTAGAAGCCCGAGAAGAGTTTATTCATCACATATGCCGGGAAGGTGCTAGAACCTTTTTCAAAATCTTGCTCAATTGAAAATTGGACTTTACATAGATGCAATTGTTGCATCTTCGAAGCATATGATTTGTCAGAATAAAAAAACTGGTGATATTACCTTCATTTTAAAAGAGCAATATCGCCAGAGAAAATGAATAATAGACCTGGTTAAGATGTAAAGAGAAACGTGCCAGGTGTGTAATTATGGTATATTTCTCAGTACAGAGTTTAGGAAATGCTGAATATAAACAGATGCTCTGTGAATGCAGTGGTACACAAAGACAAGAGAATAAATGTCTCCTCCAACGTTTCGTAAGGCCAAGATCCACATGGACCGACAACTGAAGCTCTTCACCGTGTCTGCATGCTTTCACGTATTGAGTGCTGCCACCTGATTGACTGATTAGATATTTGCATTAATGAGCACGAGCACAGGTGTACCTAATAAAGTGGCCGCTGAATCTATGTCTGCAGCTGGAAGTTTTGAATTCATTCTGGAGTTTTGTTTGACAGGCCCCTTGACATCGAATTAAGAGACTGGATTGCTCGTATTTGTCCTGGTCCCCGGCCACGTTGCATCGTAACATGTAATCTTGAGTGTATTATTCACAGCTCAACCGTTTGATGTGAGTTTAGGGCACTGTTATTTTTGGGTGGACTGGGGAGAGCATACGGTCCCATAAAACCAAGCAAGCGTAATCACTTTTAAAGAGCATATCCAGTACAATGCCAGCAAGATTAAAGCCAGGAGCAGCTGCCATTTGCCTAGAAAGTCAGATGCATGGCATTGTTTTCTTCACCCCTCTCTACGTCAAATTTACTGTCTTTACCCACAGCTGCAGTGACCTTTCAGCTTGAATTGTGCCTGGTGAAAAATTCGACCGAGCATTGCAGGTTTTGGACTCCGTTCACACAGTGGTGCCGTTTCCGTTCGTCGGTGCGCAGAATCTGACTGAAGTGATCATCGTTTCTAGAGGATGAGGTTCGGTACAAACGGGAGGCGCCTGCTTTGTACTTGGATCAGGAAAGTGGAGTTCAGCATTCCAGACAGGTCTTGGCTGCGGAGGCCATATCACTGGGTATATTTAAAGCGGAGGTTGGTAGGTCCTTGATTAGTCGTCGGAGCGACGAAGGTTATGGAGAGAAGGCGAAAGAAGGGGGGTTGACAAGGATAATATATCCGCCATGGTGGGACTGTGGATCGATCTCTCTTCCCTGCTGACACATGTGCCTGTCCATTTGCCTCTTACTTGTGGAGTAGACCGATGGGCTGAATTCTGCTCCAATGTCTCATGTGGATCCCTGACTCCGATTCATTTATTTATCACATTTGCATTGAAACACAGTGAAATGTGTCTTTTGCATTACTAGCAAAAGCACTGAAGGATGCGCTGGGGGTCAGCCAGCCTGTGCAGTGCCGCTTTGCAACATTTTCAAATCAATGACAAACCTACACAGAGCAAAGCAAAGTGCTGGTGTTTATGCAATTTTTGTTCCTTGACTGTGCTCTGACATCTAACTCATTGTTATAGACAGTGGATTCTGGATAATAAGGCAGCCACTTACTTGGGACCACTTTTAAAGAAGAAAAACTAATCGACAACATTGCTGGGATTGCCTTCATTCCTTTGCGACAATGTTCTGCTTAAATGGGGCAGGAAGCTGTTGCCGAATAGGTTCTAACTAGCGTCAGTCACGCGCACTTGTGTGGCCCTTGGATGCGAGACCGTGCCTGCACTGATTTCTGTTGCTCCCTTCCCTGCTCACTTGTGTGCCTGGCCTGCTGAGTTCCTCCAGCGTTTAGTTTGTGTTGCTGGGATTTCCGGCATCTGCCGATTCTCTCTTGTCTGTGATTTGATCACTTGTACGCCTATCCATTTACCTCTGAAATGTTGTTGCTCTTCCTGCCTTCGCCAACTTAATTTAGCAGCTCATTCCGGATACCAGCTGCTCTTTGTCTGAAAGATTTATTCCTGGGTTCCCTTTCAACCTTCTCGCTTGCGCCTTAAACCCTTGCCCTCTTGCTTGGACTCAAATTCCGCGTATCTACCCTAAAAGAACACCACCAGTAGTAGAATAAAGCTGTGCATTAGTTCCCAATAGGTACCTAACAGTAACAACATTTAAGAGACATTTAAATGTCTCTGGGAATTTCATATACCTCTATCAAATCACCTTTCAGCCTCTTTCACTCCAGAGAAAATAGTCCTCCCTCACATTCAGGCAACATCCTGGCAATCTTTCCTGCAGCCTGTGTAATTGAATCATGTCCGTCTGGTGGGACAGTGACCAGAACTGCACTCAGTACTAAAGTGCAGCCAAGCCAATGTTATGTACGTCTCTGTTCGTTTACAGTTGATGCACCTACCATCAAACGCTCCCAGCCCAACTGGATTTCCATAATGCTGCTTCCTTCGTGGAGCAAATTAAAATGGGTCTTCCTCAGCAGCTCTCTGCTGGGGGCCATGAATTTAAAGCACCAAGCTCTTCTGCATTTAATGCTTGGTTGCCCTCCCCAAGGCCCAGATTACCACTACTTTCCTGCCCCAGAGACCTTCCCACAACCTTGCTCTCATAAAATTGGAAATCTCTTTTGACGACATTCCATCCCCTCCCCAAGTCCCAATTTTCTGACGCAGTCCAGCATGCTCCCCCCCCCCACCATAACGGTCCCTGTTGGACCCCAAAAGCCGACATTTCCTGGCGCCGTCTTCTCAAAGTGATCTGCTGACTTCCTCTGCATCCCCATGATGCACGAAAGAAAGCCATTTTGCAGTTCTAAGGTCCATCCAGCAGTGTACGGTTTTGTGGGTATCTCTCCAGCAACGGGTCCACAGCCCAGATTAGTCACTTTAACCAGTGGATTTCTAGGGTTGTGTACCTGAAACTGAGATTTGAGTGTGGTGCAGCCACAACACACACACAGAGCTGCAGGATTTAGTGAACTTAGTGATCCCATAACCAGGAAATTAAACTAAACCACAGTGGATCTTGCACTCTAGTCAGTTAAGTTGAAGGGCAGTTATACAGCTTAACAGGATGAGACTACTTTTAGGAGTATCTCCATCTTCAGTGACAGCAAATGACAAGGATGTGGTATTTATAACTCTTCAGTAAATAGTGTCTGTAAGTGTTCCATCTGTATATGAAGTTACCAGACCTAATCATCATCCAATATAACTACGGTATTAAGACATAGGTGAGTGCTCTCGATGCGGAGAAGTTCGCACACCTTGACAACATCTTCGATGGCAGAGAATAATAGCAGCTGCTCTGCGCATAACCACAAGAAACTGCAGAGAGTTGTGGGCACAGCTCAGAACATCACGGAAGCCAGTACTTCTGTCCAAACTTCTCGCTGCGTCAGTTAAGCAGCCAGGATAACCAAAGACTCCACCCATCCTGGACAATCTCTCTTCTCCCCCCTTTGAGCAGAAGATACAAAACCCAAAAGGTTGTACCACCAGGCTCAAGGACAACTTCTATGCTGCTCTTATAAAACTACTGAACTCTCCCCTTCTATAATAAGGGGAACTCTTGAACTCTCAATTAACCTCATTATTCTTTTGTTTATCTGCAGTGCACTTTCTCTGTAGCTGTAACATTTTATTCTGCATTATTATTGTTTTACCTTGTACTACCTCATGCACTAGGTAATGATTTAATTTGACGAGCTTTTCACTGTATCTTGGTACATGTGGCAATAATATACCGATTCCAAGTCTTGTCGAATAAGAATGAATAACGCAATTAACGAATGTCCTACCGTCGCCATTTTGAAGTTGTCATTTTCCAGAAGATTAACCAAGCAACTTGCTGAACTCCACAAGGTTATTCTGCTATCTGCAAGTTAGGAGTGTGACTGATTATTCATCAGTTGCCTAAACTTTTCTCTAGAAGTTCTATCATGCAATACTCGTGAATCTGACTGATTGATACTGTGTCCTCCACCGTCAGCATTTCCTGGCACACTACGGCTACAATGGGCAGCTGGTATAAGATGACTGCAATGACTCGCTGAAGCTTATTTAATGGACCTTCCTACACTGTGCCCTTGATTACCTAGGACAACGGCCACAGGGTGTATGGGATCACCTTCCACTCCAAGTCACGATATTCTACACTAGGAATATGCTGATGACTACACGTTAAATGGAAGTTGCTTTCCTAGAAAATGGTCCACTCCACATCACAAATTATATTCTACCAATGAAACACACTGGAGTTGTGATAAAGGATCTCAGACTGAAGCAGTTTATTCCTCTTCATAGATACTATCCGACGTGCTGACTTGCTAGCTGAACCAGCATAGACATCTTCTCTCATCCCAACACTGAACACAACCTGTGGACTCACCTTCAAGGAGTGACGTTCTCTGTATTATTCTTTTATTATTATTTGTTTAGCTTGTGTGTATTTGCTCAGTTTGTCTTTTGCAGATTGGTTTTGCTTGCCAGTCTTTGTGTGTAGTTTTTCATTGACTACTGTATTTCTTTGTTCTACTGTGAATGCCTGCAAGAAAAGGAATCTTGGGGTAGTATTTGGTGACAGATAGATACTTTGAAAATAAATCTGAATTTTAAACTTATGCTAAGTTCCTCCAGTATTGCGTGCCTGCGTGTGTGCTGTTCAAGATCTGCTGAGTATTTGTGTTTACCATATTGCAATATTCCTTATTGTAAAGCCATGTCATCTGTACAAGCATCAGGAAATGCAAGCTGGGAAAATATATTAATTTATTTACTTCTCTGGCATGAATTCCATCAAAGCAAATTTTATTCCTTATCTGAGATTTCTCAGTGGCGATTTGTGAATTCTGTAAGGGTGAATTTCCATTAGCCGGACAGCTGTAACACAGGCGATGTCTATATCCCCTTTCCTCTTGGAACTTCCTACCAAACAACATGACAGGATTTATAAATTTTATCGCTGAAAATAACCGAAGCATACAAGACTATACATCATGAACTAAATGTTCTTTGCTTCAACTATATGTGGAAGCTTGTTTAAAGTCACGGACCAGCTGATCTTGCTAATGGATGTCTGTCCACAGCCAAATCAGTGAATGCATGAATTGAGCCAGGACTTGACTAACTGGCAGTTCAAGTTGGCCTGAGAATATAACAGTACATTTTATCAGTGGATTAACACAAATTCCACCTTTACAAATGCCTTGTAGTGTTTGGAATGATGATTCTCAGTGAATCCATATGATTTTCTTTCTGTTTTACTATTTAGTGACTAGAGAAATATATAAAGCATTTATGTTCTGAAATCAGTATGCATTTAAAAAGTTTAAAGGAACAGTGACATCAGCAAACAATATGTACTTTCAGTCATCTGATAGTAGGGTGAATGTTGAGATTAAATACAGTAGACAAAATAATATCTACTGTGTGAGTGACAGTAAAAGTAATCAGGAATTCATCTGGTTTGTGTGCAATTGTATCTAAGTTGTAGATATTGGAATCTGGAGCAACACACAAGCTGGAGGAACTCAGGAGCTCAGACAGCATCTGTGGAGGGGGAAGTCCAGACCCTCCATGGATGCTGTCTGACCTACTGAGTTCCTCCAGGTTTTTGTGTGTTCTGGAGAATCTTGAATATTTTCCCCTTGCAGATTTTTTGTCAAACTGTTTATTGTAAAATCTAGATTCGTAAATTGTTCAACTAAATCAATTTGGGTAGATAATACTGTATATATAATGGTGAAAACTACATCTAATTGAGAATTAATAATTTAGAAGCTTATAAAAATATGTGGATTGCAAACAGCTCCACTAGACTAATTATAAAATAAGTTTAAGTATTTTGTATAACACACAAAATGCTGGAGGAACTCAGCAGGTCAGGTAGCATCTAAGAAGGGGAATAAACAGCCGACGTTTCAGGCAGTCCTGATGAAGGGTCTTGGCACGAAATGTTGACTGCTTATTCCTTACCATAGATGCTTTCTGACCTGCTGAATCCCTCCGGCATTTTCTTCAAGTATGTTGTGCTTTCTTTAAGCTGAGAACTTAGCAAACGGACTAGGAGTAAGGTACTGCAGTTAAATAGCATGGCCAGTTTTAATGCTTCTGGATACCCCTCAATTCAATCAGACCTCAGGATCACTCTCTATCTCCCCTGATCCTAATTCTTCCCAGGCATTGCCTGCGATCTTGTCCCTTTCCTTCTCACCACCCTCTTTACTTCAAATGATGCTTAACTCTGGCATCTTCGTTTTTAAATAACCCAATTGCACATTTTCCAGATGCATTTAGTGAAGTTCCCAGAATAACCCGCTCGGTGTTTCTTCACATGTAGCTTTAAGTAAATTGTTCTTTATATTTGAGCCAGTGAATACATTTGTAAATCAGTACCAAGGTTGTTGCATTAATATAGGTGTTAATAGGATACATTAAACCAACTTTTGCAGATGGAAAGAAAATACTTTATTCTAGTTCTTCACTTTTTTAAAATGATATTCTTACATCGTAGCACTTTTCCTGCTTTGGATAGCGTTGGAATAGCTAGGGTTCGGGCCAACATTTCTAATATTAAAAAGAGCTTGAGGATTTATGCCATATCTTATTACAAAGAGGAGTTAGTATTGCCAATTTTTCTAAGTTGGATGCAGATGTTATAAAAAAGGCTTTGTTGGAATATAGTCAATAATGCCTTTAGAAATATCTAATGTTGCAATCGTAATTGAACGTGCGCTATCATGGACAATTTTCCACAAACTAACGACACTGTTTGTCTCCCAGCACTGTAAATTAATGTAAATTGGTGGGAATTGGAATTAGCTTCATTCAAGTTGCACACAGAAAAAGGTTTTCTGTTACTAAAACTTTGACTTTATTTTCATTTATTTGCTTAAGCATTATAGTGTCAAAATGTGTTTAAGGATTTCTTTATCTTTGTGAAGTACCCAAAGATAGTTATTTTAACAGTGATACATGAATACAAATTAATATACTTCATTGTTTTTCCTTAACTCCCTTAGAACATCCATTCATATCAATGGTTTAGAAAATCAATTTTTCTTGCATGAGACATCAATTGATGTGAGCACGGAGCACGTTTGGTCTGCATGTGGGTGACATCTGATAGTGATGAGCAACACGCACAAAATTCTGCAGGAATTTAGCAGGTCAGGCAGCTTCAGGGGCCCCTCCTCCTTCCCTTTCGCCCATGGTCCACTGTCCTCTCCTACCAGATTCCTTCTTTTCCAGTCCCGTAACTTTACCTCTTCAACTTCTCACCTCCCAGCTTCTTACTTCACCCATCTTCCCTCACTTGCCGGCTTGAAATCCTTCTCCTCCCCGCCACCGCCTTATTCTGGCTTCTTCCCCCTTAAGATCTTTATCAGTCCCGATAAAGATCTTGGCCAGAAACATCAACAGTTTTTCCTTCCAATAGATGCAGCCTGACCTGCTGAGTTCCTCCAGTATTTTGCTCTGAATTTCCAGCATCTGCAGAATCTCTTGTGTATCTGAAAACGATGAGTAGATCTCTCCTAAATTGATAAGCAATATCTGGTCTTATTCTCCTATTCACAGTCTCATAGGAAATGTGTATTTAATTTTCTGTTCGGAAAAAAAAAAATCTCTATGGATCTGTGAAGATTCTTCCTAAGCTTAAAAGTTTTAGATCCTTGAATTTTTGCTTTGGCCATTTTTGTATCGTCTTTCAAAACCATGTGCACTACTTCAAACACTTCAGAGATAAGTATAATTGCAACATAATATGTTGTATTTTAATTCTCGTTTAATTTGAAAGTCACCGTCATTTTGATTGGGAGCCTGGTCAATTTATGCCGTACGCTTGCTCTCCTTTTATGAGTAAAGCTGTTTCCACCTATAGAAATAATGCAACACATTGTGATTGCTTCTTGTGGAAAGCACTGATATCTGAAGGAACTGGTGCACAGCAAGTGTACTGCTGAGGTTTGATCTCCATGAACAACTGTTGATAAAGAATCCCTTCTTGAAAACTCCCAGTGGTATTTTAACTTTTACTCCTGAAAAGCAAATGCAATAAGCTATTCCCCATCCCTCCTCCCTGTCCAAATATATTAATGTCCGCATGTCTGTTTTTCAGCAAGCTCTCCTTGAGGATTAACTAATACAACCAATTATCAGATTAGTGAAAAAACTTTAAGCTGGGAGCAGATTTTATCCATAATTGTCAAGAGACTTACTTTATGTACTTGTTTTAACACTAATGGGGAAAGATGTTTGTGTCTGGTCTCAGAGCATGGTTATAGACCTTTGACCCAGAAGATGTTCATTTACAGTACTTTAAATTTTTTAATACTAACCTGTTTTTTCTCCATTTTCATCTTTCTGCCACCATGTTAAATGAGCTCACTGATAAAAGTGAGCTTGAACTGTTATATCTGTTTCTCTCTCCACAGATGCTCTCTGACCTGCTGAGTGTTATCAGCATTTCTTGTTTTAGAATAAACTTCTGCTTCAATTTTTTTTATTTCCAATAGTCAAAACTTGCATTATATAAGTTAACGCTAGTGCGTTGTTTTCAGACCCTAACATTCCAAAGAAATCCAAAGAGTTCAAATCAGTGATCTATGATAGAGAGACAAATGAAGCATCGTCATTTTCTGGGTTTATATGAATATTGAAAGCATATCTCGACTAGTGTGTGTGAGTTCAGCATGCCAAGCATTTTGAGCCTGTTATCAATTCTGTTGAAATTGGTGACTTCAAAAGGCAATGCCTTAAAATGGTAGCATCTATCATTAAGGACCTTCACCATCAGGACATTCCCTCTTCTCCTTACTACCATCAGCGAGGAGGTTCTTCCCTCCGGTATTAGATCTCTGAATGGACAATGATCCCATGAACATTAACACACTTTTATGGCTCTTTATTGTTTGCACTACTTTTAAAATGTATATTTTATTTTATAATTAGTGGTATATTGGTATCAATGGAAGTGTACCAGTTCACAGAAATGGAGCGAGTTCGGATGGAAAAACTTGATAAGCTATTTTATTACACCCTCTCAGAAATTCCATTATGATAGTAACCTCCCTATTATTATCATATTTTTTGGGACTGCCCTGTTATCAAAGACTATTGGAGGGGGATACCCAATGCCCTACAAGACATCTTTAAATGTGAAATACCCTTAGAGAGTAAGACCATATATTTTGGGTATATACCTCAAGAATGGTTGAAAAAAGATAAATATTTAATGAATATACTGTTGGTGGCTGGTAAAAAGACTCTTACTAGGAAATGGTTATCACAGGAGAGCCCAACTTTAAATACATGGATAGAAATTACAATGGACATTTACAAAATGGAGAAGATAACAGCATCTGTTAATCATAAGCTGGAACAATTTGATTCATACTGGGAAAAATGGTTTAACTACATTATGCCTCATAGGCCTGATTTTATTCTCACAAATCAATGAATCAAAAAAAGATCACTCCCTACTTGTACATAGTTTTTTCCTTTTGCTTGTTTTTTCTTTCCACTCTTTTCTGTAAGTGTATACCTCAGATAAATAGTTTGTGGAGATTTGTGATATATATGATTATATGATATATATGTACAATGTCTGAAATACATTTTATGGAAATGTTTGTTTGATGAACCTCAATAAAAAAAATTACCAAAAAATAATTAGTGGTTATATTTATGAACTGCACTGTACACCTGCAGCAAAACAAATTTCATGACATACGTCAAAGATAATAAATCTGACTCTGAACACAAGGGTGTCACACTTCATGATCTCTGTTCTTGTGTAAAACTTGCAGGACCAGTCTGATGTAAGGACTCACTGCTTCACAGTTGGCATGAAGTTGGAGGCAGTCGACCCAAGGGAACCCTTTTTGATCTGCCCTGCCACGGTGACCAAGGTGAGTGAGCATTGCCAAGTCTATAATCGGATTAAGATAACTCGTGAAGATACATTCCGGAATTAAAATATTTACTCCATTACATCAGTTCTGAAGAACCTCAGGTTTCGTAAAAAAAAATTACTCCAAAACATTAGGAAAACAACATTTCTAAATCTGTAGTCGGTGGTGTTTTACTTTTTAAAATATGGGTGACACAGTTGTATAGTGGATAGTGTGATACTATTACAGCTCAGGGCATGAGAGTCTGGCTCCGTCTGTAAGGAGTGTGTATTATCTGCCCACGTCTGCATGGGTTCCTATGGGTGCTCAGGTTTCCCCTCACTTTCCAAAGACATACGGTTAGTAGATTAATTGGTCATTGTAAATTGCCCTGTGATTAGGCTAGTGGGTTGCTGGGTAGTCAGGCTCGTTGGGCTGGAAGCGTCTGTTCCATTCTGTACCTCTAAATAAATAAAGTGATACAGGATTTTCACTGCTCCTTGCTAAGCAGCTGTAAAATTCTGTTTACTTAACATTTTTAACAAGAACAAATGCACAACAATTGTACCCAGAGGGCTTCCCTCAGAATAGAACAACATTCCTTTAGAACAGCGATGAGGAGGAATTTCTTTAACCAGAGGGAGGGGGAATTGGGGAATTCATTGCTGTAGAGCCCAAGTCATTGGGTACATTTAAAGCAGAGATTCTTGATTAGTAAGGGCGTCAAAGTACAGGAGAATGGAATTGAGAGGAATAATAAATCAGCCAGGATGGAATGACAGAGCAGTCTTGATCAGCGGATTGCCCTAATTTTGTTTTTGTATAATGTCTTGTGCTGTTTAAAATGCATGTGTACACTGGTATGCTTAAAAACTCGATTTCAAAAATATTATCCATTCGAACCTATTCGTCTAAATCCCAAGCAAAATATTAAATTCCAAAGTTCAAAATTTGAAAGTAAATTTAATTACCAAAATACATATGTCACCCTATACTGCCCTGAGATTGATTTTCTTCAGGGCATTCACAATAAGTGCAAAGAAACACAATAGAATCCAATGAATAAGTGCACACAGCAAAGTCAGGCAGACAGCCAATGTGCAGAAGGTGACAAATCTTGCAAATACAAAAATGAGAAAAAAAACAATAAATAAATACTAAGTATTGAGAACACGAGTTGTAGAGTCCTTGAAAGTGAGTCCGTGGGTTGTGAAATCAGCTCAGTGTTGTGGTATCCAGGCTGGTTCAAGAGCCTGATGTTGAGGGGGAATAAATGCTTAACTAATTTTCTTAATAATATTGTTAATATTTTCTTTCTTATTTTTTAATGTTCGCTTAACTAATTTTCTTCAATCCTGTAGGTTTTTAATGACCACTATTTTATGATCACAATTGATGACTTAAGGCCAGACGCTAGTGAAAACTCAATGCTTTGCCATGCTGATTCACCGGGGATCCTACCTGTTCAATGGTGCCTTAAAAATGGGGTCCATCTTACTCCCCCAAAAGGTTGGTGTTTCTTACAAAAAAATAAAAGTTCTTTGGATAATAAAACCACGCAACGTATTTTTGAAATTATTTTACCAGATCATCATCTTGCATCTGAGTGTAAATCTTGTACTGATTTTGCAATGCAAATGCTGATAGTTGCCTAGCAACAGTGGTTAAAGCATAGCGAACAATCATCATGTTAGTTGGTAATTCATGAATTTCCGTCCTGTGTGAATCAGCTGATATCCAATATGATGTTTATTAAAGCTGATTCATGATGGATGATTTATGTTTTTAACCTTTAAGTTGTTTCACATTGCATTACTATTTTCCTGCAAGTTGTTCAGATTTGTAATTATGTTTGCAGCCCTATAAGAGAGAGACCAAATGCACACACTAAATACTTGGATGTCAGCAGGTTAATTATTTGGTATTTTCCTCAACAATTTCTGTTCTGTATTGGAAATCATATATTTACACCTATATAAATTTATAGAAAGAAAGTAGCAGTACAAAGAACTTGCTGTAAAAAAAATTCTGTGGTAAAAATGCAGAGTCATAAAATCACCCTTTTATACAAGATGATAAATTTTCTGTATGAACCCATGATACCCAGGAATGATTCCACTGCAGGTGATATGTTGCTGGAGTGAATTTTCAAATTGCAGCTCCTTTGCTCACCTTCAGGAGAAAGTGATTCTAAAAGAACATGAGTGAACCTGTGTAAGTTGTGCAGTTGGCATTAAACTCTAACTTCTGACTTGCAGTAAATAAACACGAATTAACCAGAATCTGCTGTTTAATTATGAGAAAACCATTTTTAAACAAATAACATGCGAAATCTTAACTGCGTCACTGACATTTCTTTTGATGGAAGAAAATCCATGGAGAGGAGCCCGATAGCGTCGCAGTTCATGTTGCGCGTTACAGGGCTAACGATTGGTGTTCAATTCCCACCACTTTCTATAACAAGTTTCTGTGTTCTCCCTGTGATGCATGAATTCCTTCAATTTGTTCTGGTTTCCTCCCATGTTCCAAAGACATACGAGGTTGTGTGAGCATTACTAAGTTTTGGGCACCCCTAGTTGGCACCAGAAACAAGGCGACACATGGCCGGATGCCCCAGCGCATCCTTGAACTGTGGTGCTTTTGACACAAACTGATGCATTTCACGGTCTGGTTTGATGTCCCTGAGACAAATAAAGCTAATCTTTAACCTCATTTGCTATTCCCAATGCCATTAGGCTTTACAATTCAACCGCCAGGACTTAAGAACTTTTTAAAAGCTATTATTAATGCTTTTTGAGATAGTGATTTAGATGCATATCGTATTTTTTTACTGAGTTAAGTATTGTATGTAATTAGTTTTGCTACAACAAGTGTATGGGACATTGGAAAAAAAGTTGAATTTCCCCATGGGGATGAATAAAGTATCTATCTATCTATCTATCTATTTTACCTGCTCTGGCTGTTAAGTGATTCCAGAATCCAGGTCAAAGAGAATTGAGAATGGACCTTCCCAGATCCTGTTCTAATCGTGTTCGTTCTTGTATAATTTATGTTTATGTTACTCCTGGTGAATTTTGTATACCTGATGCTAGGTGCCTGCAATTTTGCTGCATGTAAGTTTTTCATTGCACCTGTGCGTACATGTATTTTAGTACATGACAATAAACTTGACTTTGAAACACCTGCACGAATGCAATACAAAGGGCCAGATCTGGTAGCTAAATTTATTTCAGGATTATGCAGTTGAAAATGAGTGAAAAGAGATGATTATCTTGGAAATTCAGTAGAACCTTTCCCAGCATAATTCATACTTGCTCATCTGTCATCATTACTGACAGAAATCAGGTTTCTTCTTCAGTCCTTTACTTCCTCCTAACTTCTTATTTCATCACCCCCCCTCCCCAACTGCACACCTTCCCCCTCACCTAGTCTCACTTCCCACCTGCCAGCTTGTACTCCTTCTGCTCCCTTACCTTCTTATTCTGGCTTCTGTCCCTTCCTTGCTAGTCCTGGTGAAGGGCCTCGGCCCAAAATGTCGACTGCTTATTCCCCTCCACAGATGCTGCCTGGCTTGCTGAGTTTCTCCACCATCTTGTATGTGTTTTGCTCAAGATTTCCAGCATCTGCAGAATCTTTTGTGTTTATAATGATGTCATCCTTTTTTAGCGCATAAGGGAAGGTAGTCTGCTTTGCCCTCGGTCTAACCTTGTTAATCTTGGGCTGACTGTTTTTGGCTAGATCCCACCATGCTTTTGTTCCATCATTTAGACCTCCTCATCCTGTACCATGAGTCCTCTTCCTCAATCTGCCGGCTGTTCCAGTGGGCGATTCCCCGAGCTGCAAACCCTCCCTCTCACCTCTATCCCTGTCTTCAACCTTGATTGGCCAACCTAAAGCACCCTGAATTCCCAGACTCAATTTTAGTCTCCACTGAATATTTCCGTCTGCAAAGAAAAAAAGTGCAGTGGCCCTCTGGAGCGACTGAAGTTGTGGTACGGCAGCAAGTTCACAAATAGCAAAAGGAACTGGCACATCATGCAGCCCGCTGAGCTATTACCTCCATGCGATCTGGACCACCCCACAAAGAGCTGATGTGAACATATGAGCCAAATTATCTCATTCTGTACTGGAATCATTTTGATGCAATGTCCTAAGGTTTGTTCGGCATAAATTAGGAAACACGGGTAGTTAGAAATGTAGCTTTGACACTTTACATTCAGTTCTTTCCTTTACCTTTTTTTTTACAAAGTTGATATACTTTTGTATAGAATAATCTGTCTGAATGGCTTGCAAACAAACGCCTTGTCAAAATCAAAGCCATTATGTTTACATTGTTCTACCTCAATGCACTGTATAATGAACTGATCTGTATGAACAGCATTCAAGACCAGCTTTTCTCTATCAGTACATGTGAGCATAACAAACCAATTACCAAAGCTGGGCCTAGTTGTTATGATGGCAGACAAGGCTGGAAGGATTCAATAGCTGTCATCTGCTTTCCGTTTTAGCGGAATCTCTAAGTGGGTTTTGTGGGCGTGTTTGTTGTTAACAAAAACGAAGCATTTCACTGCATGTTTCAATGTACAACTGATGAATAAAATTCTGAATCTCAGTTTGGGCTGCCTGGGGAACACTTTCAGATCTAAGTCTACAGCTACCAAAGATGCCCACATGCTCCTTATTAGATGTGTCAGCTACCGGTTGTACAGTTACATTTCTGACAAATGTGCACCAAAGCACAACTGAACCATTACCACACTAAGATCAGTG